>NW_020950417.1:3134216-3134977 GCF_900497805.2 Vombatus ursinus | reverse complement strand
GAAGAAGAAGAAGAAGAAGAAGAAGAAGAAGAAGAAGAAGAAGAAGAGGAGGAAGAGGAGGAGGAGGAGAAAAGAAAAAAAAAGAAGAAATAAAGAGATAAAAATGGAAAGGGTTTTCTATATCCCAATTCTGACATAAGACCCCCAGTGTTTATGAACTACTCCACCCTTCCACTGCTCCGACCAAGAACTGGGCTCTATCTTATGAGGAGGTATGGAAGTTAGACCCCTTATCTCTATCATCTAGCCTGTACTTCACTCCTCAGATATTCCCACTGCCCTTATCCCAGTTTCTCATTACCCCTATGTCCTGTCCAACAACTCAATCAAAGTATCCCATCCCAGTTCATGAACCCCTGACTCCCATCCTACTACCACTACCCCCAGCTTCTCTGTAACTCCTGTCCTTGAAACCATCCTAAAGTGGGGGAACCATGACCAGGGCTGGCAGCATGGGGATATCTGTGGAGAATCTCAAGTTAGGCCTCTGAGCATATATTCCCATAGAATCATTATTATACATGGTGGTTGGGTTCTATAAAACCAGAAATACTATGCAGTTGGTTACATACATTTCTCTATATGGTCTGGAAATCTATCTCCAAATATAATATGTTTCTAAAGAGAAATTATTCCCAATTTGGATCAACTTTGGAACTCAACCCATTACTAATTTGATAACTTCCTATATATAAATATCCCTATTGGTCTCATTAGATTAAATAGTTTTGATGATGTGAAGTATTCAAAATAGTTCTGAT
>NW_020950417.1:3125519-3134206 GCF_900497805.2 Vombatus ursinus | reverse complement strand
TAGTTTTGATGATGTGAAGTATTCAAAGACATACAAATTATTATCAGTTTAGATTATTCAATTCAGAAATCACACCATAGGTCAGAAATATTAATAGATTATTTATGTTGCCATCTAGCATTTCCTGACCCTTTTTTGTTGGCAGAATCCACATTTTGCCCACATTTTTCCATACTACGACAAAATTACATGTTTTAAATTTGTTTTTGAAAGAAAATATGTAAAACTTGAAAGTCACAAGCCAATTTACATAATGGATAAACAAATTCGAAAAGTCAGACCTATCTAATTGGTATAGCATACTTTCAGGATGTTGTATTCCTAGGCCAGAAGATGTGTGCGTATGTATACATGTGTGTATATGTATATATGTATGTATGTATATGTATGTATCTATGTGGGTATGTACACACATACATATACATATACACATTTATATACGGATGTATTTATGGATGGATGTATATCAATGCTTCTTTCTCAAATAATCTAGCTGATCACCTTGAAAAGGCCAAGAGATACCAGCTTCAAGGCAGGTCCTAACTTCTGACTGAAGGTTTATTCTATTTGAGATTGTACCGTGTAGTTAAAAGCTTGGGAGCCAAAGGGCCCTTGGTTTAGGTTTGAAAATTCAATTTTATAGTAAAGAATTCTACTATACTCCTTTCACTTTCCTCTCCTATTCATATTTATATTCTTGACCCTATTGCCCTTTTCCAATATTAACCTTGTGTTTTTAGAGGCCCAAATATGTTAGGAGCCCTTCCACTACTGATATACTAGAGTGGGGTGGAAATTTGCAGTAAGTTATTATGTTCCCAGGGCCAGGGGGTACTGAAGAGGAGTGAGTTTGAATTGATATAGTCTTGCAGGAAGGTGAGTTATAGAGACAATGCAAGGATCCAGATTACAGGGTGGGAATGAAAAGGTGGCAGTTCTGGGCCCCCTAGGAGGAGCTCTCCAATGGCCAACCTCCACCATCTCCAATCAGAGGTATTTATATCCCATCTTCCCAAATATACTATAAATTCCTTGACTTGAGGACTATTTGAGGCTCATTTTTCTTTTTATCTCTCAAAATGATTTTTACATTGACTAAAAGCAATGACCACAAAAGAATATATGAAATAAGTAGTATGTCAATCCAAATATTTTATATTACCAAAATACATTTAAGAACAAATTGATATGGCATTTTTATTTTTAAAATCATCTATAAAATATATACACAATATATACATTTACCTTCTAGTACTCTTTCTCCACATTCCACCAGGTTCCAAACTATAACATAGTCACAAGATGCAGAACAGACAAGAAGTGGATTAACTCTGTTTCCAAATGTCACAGCAGTAATTGACTGATGATGGCCTATCAAGTGTAATGGCTAAAAACATTCAACACATAACCAATTATATATCATTATACAATATGTAAAACAAAAAAAAATAAGAATTCAAAACTTCTAAAATTTAATGTTTCTCAAAAGTATTTGATTAAGCACTATTTTTAGAAGTACCCGGCACATACTAAGTACTTAGTAACCAAACGTTAAATTGAATTCAAATATTCTCATTCACACTCCAAGCAAGAGCTATGCCCCACAAAATTCAAAGAGATTAACCATTGTCTGTAAGAGTTTAAAAAAAACTCTAGATTTTGAAGCTTGTTTCAAAAGCTCCATCCATTTCTCCCCTACTTCCAAAGCTACTAAAAAATGTTATCTATTTTGTTAATCTTTAACACCATATGTAACACATCATGTTACATATTATATATCCATTTGTTGTTACAGCGTCATTTCAATCATGTCCAACTCTTTGTGACTCCATTTGGGGTCTTCTTGGCACAGATACTGGAGTGGTTTGCCACTTCCTTCTCTAGCTCATTTTACAGATTTGAGGAAACTGAGGCAAACAGGGCTTGTTTAAGTGACTTGCCCAAGGTCACACAGCTAGTAAGTGTCTGACATCAGACTTCAGATGTGAACTCAGGTCTTCCTGACTCCAGGGCCAGTACTGTACCCACTTCATCACCTAGCTGCTCATATCCCTCATATCCCATATACTCTAGATACATGAAACACACAGCATGGATTTAAATACCTGATTGAAAGAGTCACTGGTATTCCATATGCAAAGTTCATTTCCATTTAAAGGGAAAGCACAATAATGTTGACTGCAAGCAAGTTGAACATGAGATGCTGATTCTTTAGATTCAATTAAATATCTTTCTTGAACTATATTTCGAACACAGCCAACCTTATTAGAACAGGCATCTTCTGAGTCTTCCATATGAAAACTGAAAATACAAAGTTACATAATTTCCATTAAGGTACTTAATTTGTACTAGTTCAGTGGAATTTGAAGACTTGGGTTCAATTCCTGACTCTAACTCACAACCTGTGTGAAGCCTAAATTATTTAATCTGCAAAATGAGATAATAACCGCCTACCTCCAAAAGTTGGAAAGTGCTTCCTATGGTACAGTGGAATGTATGCTTTATTAAGGAGTCAGAAGACCTGGATGCAAATTAATACTTGCTCAATTTCTCTACTGCAGGAGTTTTTAATCAGGGGTCCCACTTCAGAATGTAAGCTACTTGTAGGTTCCTTGTATTTATATTTCCAGCGCTTAACACAGGCCCTAGCACACAGAAGGGCTTAATGAAAGCTTTCTTTACCTACCCACTCAAGGGATCCCTGATTAGACTGGAAAGGAGGGCATGAACTTGTTTTTTTAATAATTTGATAACTGGATTTCCATATAATTCGTTTCCTCTGTAATCCTATATATTTTATGCATTTAAAGACATTATTCTATGCATGGATCTATAGGGCAGCCCCAGACTTCTCAAGGGGTCCATGCCTCAGAAAAGCTTAAGAGCCCCTGCTTTACAGCTTAATAAACCCTGCCAGCCCCAGGTTTGCGGGACCACACAAGCAGAAAAGGAGCCAGATGGTCCGGGCTGGGAGAAGGGAGAGGGAGGACAGTTAGGGGTAAGGGGCGAGTCGGAAGTCTTGGGGACTATGTAAGGCTAGGACTCCTTCACCTGCACTTTACAAGATCCTCTCCCAAAGGTGAATGCGGCAGCGAACCCCAGGGGTTTACGGTCCAGGTGAGGGGCGTGTATGGTGACAGAGTCCCCGCCTCTGTATCCTAGGCAACAAAGGACGCCAAAGATGGAGACGGTGTGCCAAGTGGGTCAATTTACTTTGTAATTTACTTCCTGATGGTAAAGCCGTGTCTAGTCTGATCTTCTGATCTCCAGGATTTCGTTCCAACCAGAGGAGAGCAGGGCGGGGGCGGAGGGTGGGAGTGGCTGCCCAAAGAGCTTGCAGGACGCCTAGGTCGGAAGCCAAACTCCACACCTCGGAATGACTTGGAATATCTTGCAGGTCTCATTTCTTAAAGCAGGACTAAGTCCTTCGAGGTTGAGAGCCAGAGATGTTCGATCAAAGTTGATGACCGATCAACTCCCATGGATTCCTTTATCATCTCTATGCAAATAACATGTTGCATCTTCCCACTACACTCACACTCTCACTCTTTCTCTCTCTCTCTCTCTCTCTTTCTTTCTCTCTCTCTCTCTCTCTCTCTCTCTCTCTCTCTCTCTCTCTCTCTTTCTCTCTCTCTCATAAAAAGAGAAGGTTGGATACATTGCCTCTTAGGTCTAGCTCTAAATCCTATGATATTTAAAACTGTCATAACCTTGCATGTTGTTTAGTGGATCAGTCATGTCTGAATCTGCATGGACTCTACTAGCCATTGGGTTTTGTTGGCAAAGATGCTAAATTAGTTTGCCATTTCCCTCTCCAAGTCATTTTTCAGCTGAGGAAACTGAGACAAGCAGGGTGAAGTGACTTGCCTAGGATAATATAGCTAGCAAGTGTCTTAGATCAGATTTGGAACTCAGGTCTTCCTGACTCCAGGCTCAATGCTCTCTCTCCACTGAGTCATCTAGCTGCCTCATCTCCTTGCTTAACTTCAATTATAACCTCAGTGCCAGATCTATAAACTATCTCAAATTGCCTACTATTTTCAGAAGAGGGAAGGGGAGGAAGGGAGGGAGGGAGAAAAACTTGGAACTCAAAATCTTGTAAAAATGAATGCTAAAAATTGTCTTGACATGTAATTGGAGAGGGGGAATACTATAAAAAAAAAAGCAAAACTTCAGTGCTAGTAACTATCAAATACATACCTTTTGCCTTAACTTCTCACTGGAATTCTAGTGCCATATTTCCAACTTCTCATAGAACATTTACATTTAGATATACTGTTCTACGGTCACCTTTAACCCAAAATCATCTGCTTTCCCCAAACCAACTCTTCTTTCCAAGTTCAACAATTCTGGTAATGGTTCCACTCTTCTGACAATTTTCCAAGATGGAAACCTATGTAGGTCTTTGAGTTCTGAGAAGGGAATTTATAATTTTCATATTAATCAATATGATATGTATAATGAATATGCTAATATTTCATTTTCTCAAGAGCTGACTCTCTGGCTTGGGAGTCAGAGCTCACAATGCAGCTTGAACTGATTAATCAAAACTCTGACAATGCTCACAATCATTGGATCTTAAGCAAAATGAATCAAAGATTGTAGAACCTGTTCCCGTTACAGAACTCTGGTTCTGTTCTTCAGGGGAGGTGGTCACAACCCCCAAAGACTTGACTCCAGAATTGTATTGTGGGACTTATCGGTTCCTCATGGGGAAACCACTAAATGATTTCTTTGTGATCCATCTTCCCCCGCCCCCTTCCCCACCTGTGATTTAAGTATGTAACACTGCTTTTACTTCAGCTAAGGGAACATTTCTCACTCTGAAACTGTTAATTAAACTACTTGATTACTGGCACTGCTCTAGGCCTGCTTTGTTCAGCTCTAAGCATTCTCAAGTTAGAGTATGGCTCAGAAAAATCCTTTTAACAGTTCCATGGTAAAGTATGCTGAAATGGGAGTCAGGAGACCTGCACTCTCATTTTGGCCCAATCATTAACTCAATGTATAGCACTGGACAAATCATTTAAACATTTCTGGGCTTCAGATGTCTTATCTTACAGTTGAGAGGATTGAACTAGATGACTTTCAGGTTTGCTGCAATCACATCCACCCCCCTACCTTTCACAGCTAGTCTACTAGAAAAAGTTGGCTATACTCATTACTTCCACTTTGTCACCTAATTTTAAACTCCTTATCTCATTGTCCTAGCCCTGTTCCTGACTTTCTCTGGACTTCAAAACTGTGGACCTTTACTGATGGTTCATCCTAGAACTTCCCTCAATGCCTGGAGTCTCCTTGTCTGGAAATAATCTATCACCCCAGTGACCCACAAACTCTGGAAAATCCATCTGCAAGGCCTGCCATCCTTCTCCCAAGGGCAAATTGGAACAAGACTGACCTTCCTTCATTCTCCTCCTAACCACGTTCCTCACTTCTTCTAGAATTCAAAGCCATGCTCCCAGCCAGATACCTTCATTCCCATCCCTCTGTGCCCTGCTTTTTGTGTGATGCCTTCCCCCATTAGAATGTAAGCTCCTTGAGGGCAAGAACTGTCTTTATTTTTCACTTGTATTTTTATCCCCAGCACTTTCCAAAGAACAAATCCTTTTATTGAGGAAATTTGTTCTATGAAGTTTGGATTCAGTCAAAGGGCCACACTTGAGGACCTAGAGGGACACGTCAGGCCTCAAGGCTGCAGGTTCCCCCACCCCTGTGCTAGACACATAATAAGCATTTAACAAATGCTTATTTTTCTTCCTTCCTTCCTTCCCTTCACTAGACTGAAACTGATAATCCCAAAGTTAGCAACCATCTCTTAATTGCTAAATCTAGTGACCTTTTCTCAGACCTCACCCTTCTTGACCTCTATGCTACATTTCACACTACTGACCACCTCCTTTTCCTGAATACTACCTCCTTTATAAGTTTTGGTGATACTACTATCCCCTTGGTTCTCCTCCTCCATATGCCAGGGCTTAGTCCTGAGTCTTTTTTCCTTCTTTCTCCATACTCTGTCCATCAGTAAACTTATCATCAGCTCCCATAGGTTCAATGATCTTCTATACCTGTGACTCCAGAAAGTTCTAATTTTGTGTCACAACTGTCTACAGGAAACCTCCACCTGGATGTCCCACAGATATCTCATAAGATGGTGGATCCTGTAATCATAAATCTCAAACCCAACCCATAAAAAATAGAGCTCATTATCTTTTCCTCAAAATCCATTCTTCTTCCTAACTTTCCTATTTCTGTTGAAAGCTCCACCATCCTTGCAGTTACCCAAAAAGGCAGAACTAGAGGGAGGTTAGGTTATAGAAGTCCTAAGCAAAGCAAACTCTAGGGACATACAAAAATATTTAGAGCTTTTTTTTTTTTTGAGGTGGCAAATAATAAGAATTTGAGGGACTATCCACAAATTGGGGAATGGCTGAACAAGTCATGGTATATAAATGTGATGGAATACTATTATGTTCTAAGAAATTATGAAAGGGATAGTTTCAGAGAAAATTGGGAAGACTTATATGAGCAGATGCAGAGCGAGCTGAACAGAACCAGGAGACAATTTATACAGACAACAGTAAGACAAAGACAAACAACTTTAAAAGAATTAGGAAATCTAATCAGTTTAATCAGCAACCACAATTCCGGAGAATTTATGATGAAACACTACACCCACCTCCCGATAGCAAGGCAAAGGGATCAGAATGAGATTATTTTTTAGACATGACCAATGTGGAAATTTGGTTTGCTTAACTATTCACGTTTATAACAGGGGCTTTGTTTTCCTTTTGTTTTCATTTGGAGAGGAGGTTGGTGTGGGAGGGAGATAAAGCAGATTTTTTTCCAATTAAAAAGCTATACATATTTTTAAAACACATTATTAAAAAAACTAAGTCCCCAAAAAAACTATGCAAGGTCATTCTGTAATTCCCACATGGTTTGGAAGAACACAATCTACAGAATGTCTCTGCTAACTTTCCCCCACTCCCTTTCACTGAAAATTAGGCTGGTCCTTGAAGATAAAGTGCTCCATGATCTAGATAGCATGAAGCTATCTAGCTTGTGCATGTAAATGAGTAACAAATGTTTGTTAAGACCGAACATACCGGAATAAAAGAGATATGAAAGTACCAAGAACAGTTCTGTCAGATGGTAAAGAAGGAGAATGAGAGCATTGTATTCTGAACTTTGAAAAATCCATATGCACCAAAGACTATAGCAGAAGGATTTGGGCTTCCACAGCTGGCCCTTCCCCCTTTTTCACCTCCTGCTCTCATGCTGGGAAGGGCAATTTTATTTCCTTTTCCTTTTTCTCTCTCCTCTTGGAAAGGAGCACAGACAGCACTGCCACCCTCTCTTTTTTCTCAAAGGCCTTGCTCACACTTTTTCTGAGAGCTGTAAGGCTTGAAAAAAATCTCTTGATATTATGCCTAACCAGGAGCTTCAAGGCATCCTAACAAGAACAATCCAACAGATTTTCCTAGAACTTCTAGTCCCATTGACTAGTTCAAATATGTTACTTGTGTTTATGTCCTCTCCCTCTCATTACCCGTTTTCTCCTTTCTTTGTATGTATCTTCTCCCTCTGATTATGGTATTTGTGATATTTCTATTTGAAGCTGTTACAGGTAATTCCCTAATAAATTGTTAGCACAATGCCTAGCATATTGTAAATGCTTAAAAAATGTTGATTGAGTAATTTTTTTTAACGAGCACTGTCTTACTTGACTGGCATACTTGTCTGTAAGCTAAATGTTAATTCTGCATAATTAAAATATTAGGCAGTGCAGTATCAGTAGATAGAGAGCTGGCCTTGGAGTCAGGAAGAACTGGGTTCGTGTCCCACTTTTGACATGGACTGGCTTTGTGACTCAGCAAGTCACTTGCTTCTGTTATAAATAGGCCCACCAAGCCCCATCCCCACAAAGTAAGAAGGCTTAGTTCCCATTAGCCGGAGTGAAAGAAGAATCGTTTAATTAGGTTTCTTCCAAGAGATGGACTCCCTTTACTGAGAGAAGCGACCTGATACGGGAGCGAGATCAAGCTTTATACTGTTATTCTATTCAGTCCCTCCCTCAGAGCCCCGATTGGTCCAAACTCTTCTGGGTCGCAACCTTCCTGTCCCGCACGCTTCATGTCCCTCCTTGA
This sequence comes from Vombatus ursinus, assembly GCF_900497805.2. Classification (NCBI taxonomy): domain Eukaryota; kingdom Metazoa; phylum Chordata; class Mammalia; order Diprotodontia; family Vombatidae; genus Vombatus; species Vombatus ursinus. Next base: position 3,126,056 of record NW_020950417.1, on the reverse strand, counting down.
TATGTTCTCTCCACCCTCGGCATACCTCGTCATACCTTGTCATACATCCTATGTTATGTAAATTAATAAAAACCCCTCCTTGGGGTGTGTTGGATAATATGTATGAGGCTTATTAAGCCTCATATTAAAGTACTAGCAAAAAGTCAGTGACCATCCCTTGAACCTGACCAGTTTGAGCCAGTTTCAGCCTAAGCCCCCTTTACCAGAAACTCTGCAGTTAAGTCAGCTTCTCCTTCTAAAAGCTGATTGGTCGATGGTGCTTGCTGTCTTAGCCACCTTGAAACAGAACAACCTGTGGAAACCTAACTTTTTAGTATTAGTATTTCTCACACTTCAGTCTTCCAAGAAACTTTCTAAGACTATAAAATTACAAAGAAGGTGCCAATCTGCTTTGGTAGGAGAAGTTCTTTACTAACCCTAACCCTAACCCTAATCCACTGGGAACAAAAATGTAATCACACAAAAACAAATGCTCAGTACACTTACACAGTTTCTTTCTTTCTTTCTTTCTTTCTTTCTTTCTTTCTTTCTTTCTTT
>NW_020950417.1:3075377-3125509 GCF_900497805.2 Vombatus ursinus | reverse complement strand
CTTTCTTTCTTTCTTTCTTTCTTTCTTTCTTTCTTTCTTTCTTTCTTCCTTTCTTCCTTTCTTCCTTTCTGATGGTAGATCTCCCTATCTCATCCAAGCTGGAAGTACAATGGTCACTCATGGGTCAATCCCACTAGTGATCAGCCCAGGAGTTTTGACCTGCTGTTTCCAACCAGGACAATTCACTCCTTCTAAAGCAGCCTGCTCCCTGGGGGCTCATAATATAGATGTCAGACCTAGTGTAGAGACCCAATCAGCCAAGCCTACTATAGCCCAATCCACCAGCCTAAGCCTCCCCAATAGCAGTAATTACAGGCATGAACTACCATGTTCTGCTATACATATTTTTGAAAAATGATCTGTATGAATGTGAATTCTTGCCACAAACTGTCAAAATACACTAACGCTAAAGCTAAAAGATCCCAGGTTCAGAAGACTCTTAGTTATTAATGGTTTTTAATAGCCTAAATTACTAAAAATGCTTCCTAATTGTCCTTGCCTCCACTGAATCCTCACAATGTTCTGTCTTATGTACCAAAGTCAAACTTATTTTCCTGAAACATAGTTTTCAATATGTAACTTCCCTGCTAACTACAATAGCTATCACTTGCCTGTGGTGTGAAATCTAAATTCCTTACCCTAACTTTCAAAACCATTTACAGTCTGAACCTGAGAATATTTACAAAAGATACTAGCTGAATAATTTGGTTTGTTTTCTGAATACATCTGAGTAAGAAGTGCTATAAATCTCTGAATGAGGAGAGAAGTTTCAGGCCTTTATTTGCCCATCTGGACAACTGGCATGTGGCCATGCTCATGACATGTGGCCATGTGTGTGACATGGTTGTTTTCTGTCTCTGTTGTGTCTTTTCTTGATTTTAGGACTAGGCTGTCAGCTTTGAAAAGAGGGGGAGAAGGGGGAAGGGGATTGATAAAACAAGGGGCTGGGGTACTTCTGCCACTCTCATTTCCTATAAGGGCTTCCTTTGCTCTGGACTCATTCTCACAGAGAGGGTTTAATCACTGACCAATAACAAGAAAAAGAAAACCAAGCTTCCCACATTTAAAGGAAAGCTTAATCCCTATAGGATACCAGAGCACATGCGACTCACACCACAAAGATTAGGAACCTGGAAATAAATTAGAAATTACTCCCTCACCTTCGGGTAAGAAAGCAAACTGTCTTGGGAGAAACTCCTCCATGACTCTCTCAATGCCTATGGCCATCCTAAATGAGATACAGACAAAATTTCCAGGTGTCCTTTTCTATACGGGGTGTGCCAAAATTTCTCCCCAAGTCTCTATACCACAGGTGATTTTTTTAAAGGGACAAGCACATTTCCTTTGAGTCCCTGTTGCAAAAGGCACCCAAAATTTCCTCCATGTATCCCATCTACTACAAGGGCAATGGTTCTGGAATTCCAAACTCAACCAACAATGGGACAAATAGGCTTAGTTATAAACTAAAGAAAATAAAATCAGATAAGCAGAGAATAAATGTGAGGCTCCCAAGTAAAGATATTAAGTTCTTAGGGTTGAACACTCAGGGATTCTAGATTAGTAAGTAAACTTTACCCTAGAGATGTGTTTCCATGTTACATGAAATCAACACTAGAATCATTACCAGTGACATCTGTGTTCATATCCTGCCTTTGACACTTCCAAATTAAGTTCTTTGTGATTCAGGCAACTCATTAAGATTTATCTACTGAGTCATTGATGGTTTGCAATTTCATACAGGCTCACAAAAGAGAGGGAGAGAGAGAGGAAAAAAGAGAGAGGGACAGAGAGAGAATGGAGAGATATGGGCCAAATAATAGTACAGTTACATAGATCTGGAACTGGTTATATCACTGTTCTCAGAACACATTTAAATTTTTAGTGTGAGTATTTATACCTCAGAAACTGGCAAATTCCGGATTTATTGTTCTGTTGAATATCTACTCTAGACTTAAGAAAGTGATGGAGAAAATGCTAATAATGCAAATTGAACTTAAAAGTGTGTACTGCATACTTTTTTTAGTCAATTACTAAATATTTATCAATACATCACTGTTGTAATCAGTGTCGATAGAGAATGTTGCCACACTTACACTGAAAAGGTACTTGTGCTGTAAATCTTAAAGATGAATGTCAGGGAAGATGATATGAAGGTGAATGATGAGTATATTGGATATGAATTTCTTCTGAACTACACAAATCAGTATTGTTATTAAGGTACTGTTCACCTGTAAGTACTTATTGTACACACTTAAAAGTACATATAAAGTTAGATACAAAAGAAATACATAAATACAAGATAATTTGGGGGCCACTAATAGCAAAGAAGATCAAGAAAGTTCTCCTTGTGGAAAGTGACCTGAGCTGAGCTTTGAAAGAAACTAGAATGCTGTAAAGAATATATTAGTTCACTTAGATTTTAACAAAGCACAAAATAAATCATCTCATACTATTCCTGGGGTGGGGGGGGTAAGAGAAGAGAAGAGAAAGAGACAGAGACAGAGAGACAGAGAGAAGGAGGGAGAGAGAGGAAGAGAGAGAGAGAGAGGGAGAGAGAAAGAGGAAGAAAGAGAGAGGAATAGAGAGAGAGAATGGAGAGATATGGGCCAAATAATAGTACAGTTACATAGATCTGGAACTGGTTATATCACTGTTCTCAGAAAACATTTATTAATGTTTAGACCTTAACTTGGCAGAAGATCTTTAGTTGAGTGGGCCAGGGCTTTGTACATGGCCTTGTGCTTTTTAATATTTTTTCCCAATGACTTAGATAAACGCATGGATGGATGGCAATGCTAATCAATAGTCTATAGTCAATAAATATTTATTAAGCATATTAAACATATTACTATGTTTCAGGCACTGTGCTAAGTGCTGGAGATTTTAGTAGACTACAAAATCAGCATGAGCCAATAATGTGATGTAGCAACCAGAAAAAGCTAATGTGATCTTGGGTAGCATTAGCAGAGGTTCTTAAAAAAGAAGCTAATAGTTGTCTTACTGTACTCTGCCTTGTTTAAATCCCACTGAGAGCATTGTGTTTGTTACTTGGAGCCACAGTTTAGGAAAGACCTGGATACCTGGAGAGCATCAAAAAGGCAACTGGGATATCTGGGGAGTTGACTCCATGCCTATGAGCATTATTTGAAGGAACTAGGAATAGTTAGCCTGAAAAAAGAAAATGCTCAGGTGGTACATGATACTTGCACACAAGTATTTTGATGGTTGTCATATAGAAAAGGGATTAAAAAGTTTAGTCCCAGAGAACAAAATGAGGAACACTAATGGATGGGATTTTCAAAGAGACAGATTAGGGCTTGGTATTTTCCCAACAATAAGACTTCTGCATAAATGGAATGGGAGGTGGTGGATTCCTTTTCTGTATAAGGCAAGCACTTATGGGCTAAACTAGCAAAAGGAAGAGAGAACCTCTCTGAGTTCTTTCCAGCCCAGTGACATTGATTCAGAATCATTCATTATTCAACCAATGCCAAGTAGTTTGAAGTCTTAATCTCTAATTCTTTTATTATGGTCTTTACATCAATTCAACATTGGCCAGTTAAATGGTTTTGTGGGAAGGTGAAAAGAAAAAAACATATATATTAAATACCCAAATTCATTCTTGCTGGATCTGACACTTTACTAGATGGAGATTTTTTTCCCCAGGACAGCCTAAACTAGATGGCTGCAGAAAACAGTCTCGTCCAACTCTAATTCTCCGATTCTGATTAGACTTTTTTTTTCCCCCCATGAAGATTAAGGATAAGAAAATGAATGAGCCTAAAGTGACCTCTGAAAGGACTGACAGTCAAGCGCTGCACCTTAGTGGTTATATTTTTCCTCATAGCCCTAGGGACAAAAAGGTCTTTTTTTTTCTTTCTTTCTTTCTTTTTTAAATGTGAAATACAACCTACACTATTACTGACCTTTACAACTGAGCCTCGTAAAGTATACAATAAGCAGCCTACTCTTGCCCTTGAATCTGTTAACACTAGGAGTAGCTATGTGGTACAGTGGATAGCACATAGACCCTGGAGTCTGGCAGGACCTGAGTTCAAATCCGACCTCAGACACTTGACACTATCTGTGTGACCCTGGGCAAGTCACTTAACCTCCACTGCCTCGCAAAAATGATAATAATAAACTAAATAATATTAGTCTTTATACTTTCAAACTTAGGTTGGATATTTATTCCACCAGGTTACTATTTTCTATAACTATCCACATAGATTTGAAAGAACCCAAACTTCTGAAAGTGAGTTTTAAAAAAAATATGGTTGACAAAAACTCAGAGTTATAACTACCAAGGACTACTAAACAAGCTGTCACTGCCATTGTTATGAGTAAAAACTCCAAGGGACAAACTTTCCAGGTATAAATAATCAGTTTATTAACTAACCCAGCCAATAATCATTAAATTGATGGTCATTGGTTTCTCTCAGTAACCAAAATTCTAATCTCTGATTCTTTTATTATGGTCTTTACATCAATTCAACAACGGTCAATTAAATGATTCTGTGGGAAGGTGAAACACCTAATCAGGTGGGTTCCTTCCAATAGGAAACTCCCCTGACAGGTGGGCTAGAAAATCTTCAGCTTCTTCTGCTGAGAATGTAGCTTGATCATGAGACTCAGCAGCCTCCAACAATTCAGGCAAGAGAAGTCATTTCCATCTGGACCTCTCTGGCTAGTTTTCTCCTTCATGAGTCAGATTACTCCAAACTTTAATTAAGTGACCTAGGTCCTTAGATAACTCTTGGTATCCAGAACCAGCTCAGTCTAGCTTCTGCCTTTGGGATAAATGAAAGCCAGGCTTCCATTTGGGTGGGGCCCAACCCAACCTAGTTAAGGAACAGGTGCCTTAGGGGCTAGTAGTAATTTTGTCATGGATCTTGCCCTTCAGAGATTGACAAGCCTTTTTAAAATCGGGGTCTTGACAAAAATAAGAGGAAAATGATGGATCACAAATTAACAATTAGTTATTAATATAATCATATAATATTAATTTATCTCATCATTCTTGGAGACACTTGGAAAAAATTATCTTGGTTGCCTATAATTCAAATTTATACTTCAAATAATGTTTAACTTACCAAGTCAAAAATATCTCCAAAGATGAGACTACTGTTCTTGATCTTGAGGGAGCCGAAAATGTTCTTGATAAAAAGCTGTTTTGTCACCAAATAGAAATAGTATGTGAGTTATCATTGGCCAGTTACCATTAGCCATCATCTGTGTCTTTTGATAGCTGATTAAAATAACATGTTCCAGCAGCCCCTACTATTAGTTTCAACTTAAGACTGTTACAAACAATTAACACGTTTCTGATTTATACTCACACTTTGAAAGCAAAGCATCCAATTTATACAGCAATGGATTTCAATAGTTTGTAGCCAGGAAAGCAGGACCATTTTACAAGATCAAAACTTGTAATTGCCTTGACTATTTAAAGGAATCATAAACATACACCTTGAACTGCTATAGTACATTTCAATTGAGATTCTCCCAGTACTACATTTACTAGGGCTTGACAAGGAAAGCAGGCTTTATGTAACAAGAACAGGTTTATATTTCTTACTCTTCAGGGGTTGGAAGATGGGGAGAAGACAGCTAGTGAGAGCTAGTAAAAGGGGGGAGGAAATGAGTTGGTCAGCATTCAAGGTCAACAATATCTCTTAAGAGGTGTAATTAAAATTCAAAACCACCTCGGTAAGTCTGAAAATTTCTTAGAAACAATTAAGATAATGCTTTACTGAGATGAGTGATAATATTAATAATAGTCTTGAGGAAAAAATATGAATACCACTGTAAAATAGTCAGGGCTCACAGTGGAGCATAGCAACTGGTATATATCTGCCTCACTGAAATGAACACTTACTAGGTAGCTAGGTGGTGTGGCAGATAGAGTGCTGGATTGGGGAGTCAGGAAGACTGAGTTCAAATCCTGCCTCAGACATTTACTAGTTGTGTGATCCAGAGCAAGTCACTTTACTTCCGTTAGCTTCAGTATCCCCATCTATAAAATGGCCTACAAACAGATCTGAGCATATTCCTACGAACCTGTACTTATCAGTATTAAACTAATTCATTATTCCATGATAATCTGAAGGGGGGAGGTCCTCAAGAGAATGAGGTGATGGATTTTGAGGATAGTGCAGTGAGTACTGCTTCCTCAGTTCTATTAGGAAGTAGACTACGAAGTTGGGAAATCATCTTTCTGGGGTTATTGAAATATTGAAGGCATGGTAAGGATGATCAGACTGAAATAGGCAGGAACTTGTCAGGAATAAAAGGGAACTTGTTCTTGACTGGGTGCTTTTGCTGCTGGAAGGAATCTACTTTTCAATATTATATAAAAATAGTCACTTAGCATCTACCTATAGTCCTATACTGACGGGGAACTCATTGTTTCCTAAGGTTTATGGGAAGAGGCAGAATATCCTAAGTATGGAACAGGGGCAACCTATATGAATATCTAAAAGCAAGAAAGAGTGTGAAATTCAGAAAGCTGCAAGTAGATCAGTTTGAATAGTCCAGTAATTCTTAAATTATTTCTTCATGACCTGTTTTTCAGGTCAGTTCATATATGTATATATATATACATATATACATATATATACATATATATATATATCTTTCTTAAATTTTCTTCCACCTTTTTTTTCAATCTTTTGTATCATTTCTTCTAGGTATTCTTGTATTTCTAGTGGTCAGGACAATTTTTTCTCTGAGGCTTCCCCAGGATTTTTTGTAGGATCACTTTACTACTCCAGGTCTACCCCCAGGCATCTCTCAAAGCAATATATTGCCTCACTATATTTGGAGGGGCTTGTTATCAATTCTAAAAACAAGTCAGAAGCATTGGTTCATGTTAGGAAATTTGAAGGACATACACATTTAGCATCGGCACTCTTTTACCAGAGAAGGAAAGGAGGGGACCCCAAGCTCAGATGCTGGTCAGTAAGAAGAGGTCCTGGTTCTACATAGCTAGAAGGCCTATTCCCTCCCTCTTTCCCATGAAGAAATCTGCCAGCCATCTCAGTCCTCTGTCCAGGGATTTCTCTTCTGTTCCTCCTTTCCAAGTGAAATAGCCACTCTCCTGTCCTCCCTCAGCAAGCAGTGATTTTCTCTTGTCACACTCCATTTTGGAACAAGTAGGAAACATTATGTCTTCACTTCAATTGCTAATAAGCCAGCATTCTCAATAGGCTCTATCTCCCTTCTCTCTTTCTCTTAGAGAAATGTCATTTACTTTCTAAACTGTGCCTCTCTATAAAGTGGCAGATTTTGGTTCAATGTAGAAAAAAAAAGGCCTCCTAATTAGTGTTGTTCAAAAGTAGATTAAAGATAGTGGGTTCTATCTTTTCAAGGTAAGGCTGGATAACCATTTGTCAGGGATACTGTAGAAGTGTTGGAGTACACAGTCTCTGAGGTTCCTAACAAGGAATACACTGAGAACTATAAAACGCAATACTACGTAAGTGCATAGAAAGAAGATAAACAAAGGGCTATATGAATTCCAAAAGACAGATCATTGCTAATAAAGGGACTAAGGAAAGGCACTTAGAGGTGGCATTTGAGTTGGGCACTTGATAGGTTTGCTATTAAAAAAAAAAAAAAGGTTCATATAGCATAACCTTAAAAAACCTCACTACATCCTACCAGCCCTTTAAGTTATCATTTTATGTCTCTCCTCTCTCAGCCAAACTCCTTGGGGGAAAAGCTAGCTAGGGGACAGAGTGGTGGCCCTGGAGTTAAGAGGACCTGAATTCAAATTCAGCCTCAGATACTTACTAGCTGTGTGATCCTGGGCAAATCGTTTAACCCCAATTGCCTCAGGAAAAAAAATGAAAAAAAAAAGCTAGCTATATTTATTATTTCCACTTCCTCTCCTCCTACTTAAAATAGCTAGCATTTACATAGAACTTTGCAAAGTTTGCAAAGTACTTTAGAAATATTATGTCATTTTATCCTCACAAAAACCTGAGAGGTAGGGGCTCTTAATTATGCCTATTTTGCCGATAAAAAAAAACCAAGGCTGAGAGAGGTTTACTTCAACTTTCCTAGTGTCAAAGTTAATAAGTGTCTAATGCTATATTTGAACTCAGGTCCTTCTGATTCCAAGTTCAGCACTTTATCCACTAAGCTACCTTGCTGCCACCCATCCTACTTCTTCCTTAATCTTTTGTAATTTGGTTTCAGACTTCATCACTCAACTGAAAATATTCCCCCCCCCAAAAAAAAAATTACCGATGATCTTTTAAATCACCGGATTTGCTAGTCTTTCCTCACCCCTTATCTTCCTTGACCTTCTGCTGTATTGAAGAAAGATGACCACACTCTCCTCTTAAAGGCTCTCCCCTTTCTGGGTTTTTAACAAGCAGCTGGGTGGTACAGGAGATAGAATGTTGGGCCTGGAGTCAGAAAGACTTGCATTCAAATCCAACCTCAGACACTTAGCAGCTGTGTGATTATGGACAAGTCACTTAATTTCTGTTTGCCTCAATTTCCTCAATTGTAAAATGAGGATAATAATAGTACCTACCTCACTGGGTTGCTGTGAGGATCAAATGAGGCATTTGTAAAGAACCTGGCACATAATAGGAGCTATATAAATGCTTATTCCCTTTCCCTTTTGTGACATTATTCTCTCCTGATCCTCCTCTGTCTATTTGCCCCTTCTCCACGACCTCTAATGCAGGTATTCTCCAATGCTTTGTCCTGGGCCTTTTTCTTTTTTCTCTCTCTATACTCTTGCTCTTGGGGACCTCATCAGCTCCCACGAGTTTAATTATTAACTCTATGCAGAATACTGACTGATCTCTATATTTGTTCCCTGTCTCCCCTGAGTTTCAGAACTGTTGTCACCAATGGATATCTTGGAGACATTTCAAACTCAACATGTCCAAAATGGAATTTATGATCCTTCCCCCAAAACCCACCCTTTCCTATTTCTGTCTAACGCATAATAATTATTCCAATCTCCTGGGGTCATAACCTCAGCATTACCCTCACCTTCCCACTCTCCCTCATTCCACGTATCCCCTCAGTTGCTCAATCTTGTTCTTTCTACCTTCAAATCTCCTCCATCTGACCCTCTCTATTCATGTAGCCAGCCTCTGAGTTCAGGTCCCCTAAAGTGAGTATTAATTAATTAAAGTGAGTAATAATTAATAAATTAAAGCAACAGCCTTCTTACTGGTCTCCCTGTCCCAAGTCTCTACTCTAGTCCAACCTCCACCCTGATTCCAAAAGTTATTTTTCTTAAGACGAGATCTGATCATGTCTCTTGCCTTCTCTACTTCAATGGCTCTCTACTGTTTCCAAGCCAAAATATAATTTCCTTTGTTTGGTGTTAAAAACCCTTCACAAACTGGCCCCAACCAATCTTTCAGAACAGGAAAAGCATGAGATATTTTTGGGCCAGTAATCCAATTTGGCTAAAATAAAGGGTATGTTTAAAAAAAAACAACTCAAAATAAGGTTAGAAATATAGGCTGGGGAGTCAAGTGGACAATGGCTAAGCAACAATCTACTCTTTATTTGGTAGTCAAAATGGAATCACTTTCATTTTGAGTGGGAAAGGGCCGTGATCAAATCTGTATATTAGAAAAAATTATCTGTCAGGAATGGAAAGAATGAGGTGAGCAGTATTGACTAGATTTAGGGAAGTAAGTTAGGAGGGCACTCAAATATAAGCCAGGCTAGAAGTAATATGGCTTGAACTAAAATGGTGAAGTTGGTAATGTATAAACGTAGTCAGATAGAAAGAAAGGAACAGATCCAAAGGATATTGTGGAAGTAACTACTTGACTACATATTGGATTCAGGGACAAGGGAGAGGGAGGAGTCAAAGGTGATTGAAATTTCAAGAGTCTGGGTTACTGGGGAAATGATATTGCCAATTAACAGAACTAGTAATGTTAAGAGAAGCTAGTTTCAATGTGACCTTCAAGCAAAGACTGGATGACCACTTAAGGAGAGATGTTTTTTCAGTATGGGTTGGACTGGATGGCTCTGAGTTTCCTTTAGACTCTGAAATTCTGTGAATTGGGTTTGTGATGTGTCTATAAGACATACAGTGGATTTAGTCAGTGGCATAGTCAGGGTTTTCTGTACCTAGGATGAACGTGTCACAGAGTAATAGTACAAACTGAAAGTTGCTGTTAGAAGGGCAAGAAGATGGCACTACTGGTCAGGTCTCACGAATAGTGGAGGATCAAGGAGCAAGACTTCAGAATCCTAAAGAGCTGGTTCTGAACTCTGACTTTACCATTTGCCATTTCCTAGCTGGGCAAAATGCTTAAACTCTCTGTACTCTGTAGCTAGCTACTCTGTGGTTTCTCACCTTGTAGTTTTCAGCTTCAGGAGCAAAGGAAGCATTTTCTCCTAGCACCTTACAAGTTGTTCTCTAGCTGTATTTTCAAGGTGGCCCACGGTGGCCTTCTGCAGATTGGATCCTGTATTCCACCTGTTATCTTGTGGATCTGGGGACTAGAATAGCACTTGCCTCTCTTTCCCATTTGCCTGTCAGTGTCCCGGTATCACAACTAGGCATGGTTAAAGAAGAAATTATGGGGGTGGGGTGGGGTGGGGTGGAGGGTACCTAGGAGAGAAGCCAGGAATTCCCCCCTCATCTGGTGATTTGTAATTCGTGCTAAACGAGTAATTATTAATCACCTGTGCAGGAACATGAACACAGCTGCCCATGAGCCCTTGCTTTCAGTTTCAACGTGTTTTTAAAATGCCTGTTCAAATGTAGCTTGGAAGTATAAGGCCAAAATCTGATCTTGTTAGAGATGTTTGCTAAGGAGATCATTGTCTTTACATTATCTGGTAGACATCTAGTACCTACACACCCCATACACACACCAGGAGATCCCTGCTAAGAGGACAAAAAAGCTTCTCCTTTGAGAAGGGAAAATTTTCTTGTGGGAAAAGTGAGTCACAGAAATTCCCACCTGTAGATACATTTCAACGACATGATCTGATCCAAAAAAGCATTAAAGCCCATAACAATCCAAAGACTTTCTCAATAGTGGAAATAAAACCAGTAGGAAAAGTAAAGCTTGCAGGGCAGTTAGATCAGCCCTCTGAGATAGGTAGCAGAATTCACACTACTCCTCCCCCAGGGAATTACACCACTATCTATAGAGCATGCCCTATTTTTCTTGGACAGATTATATTTGTGTTGCCTTTAACACACTCTCTTCTTCTGACCAAAGACATTTCCAGTCTAATTGGCACTACAGTAGAATGTAGTGGAATCAGGGAGAATATAAATCTAGAACCTATCTTTGGATTTAGTTAAAAAAAAAAAAAAGTCCAGGGGGTTGCCTGAAGCACCTACAGATAAAATGACTTGCCTAAGGTAACAGTGTCAAGAGATGGGATCTGAACCTAGGTCTTCCTGACTCTAAGACCAGCATTTCAGTCCATAAAAATGAAGTTAATAATATTACTTGGGGGAAACCTATCTCAGAGGGTTGTTTTAACAACTGTAAGCTATACAAGGTTTTACCTGAACTAAGACTTTCTTTTTTTATATGTATTTATTTGTAGTCTTGAACATTCATTTTTATGAGATTTTGAGTTTTAAATTTTATCCCCCTCCTTCCTCTACTGCCTCACCAAGATGGTGTGCAATCTGATATAGGCCATACATGTACAATCATATTAAACATATTTCTACAATAGTCATGTTGTAAAGATGAATTAGGACCAAAGGGAAAAACCACGAGAAAGAAAAAAAAAGGAAAAATAGTATGCTTCGATCTGCATTCAAATTCCATAGTTCTTTATCTGGATATGGATAGTGTTTTCTATCATGAGTCTTTCCAAATTGTCTTCGATCATAGTATTGCTGAGAAGAGTTGAGTCTATCAAAGTTGGTCATCGCACAATGTTGCTCTTACTATATACAATGTTTTCCTGGTTCTGCTCACTTCACTCAGCATCAGTATGTCTTCCCAGGTTTTTCTGAAATCTGCCTGCTCATCATTTCTTATGGAACAATAGTATTCCATTTTACATTCATATACCACAACTTGTTCAGCCATTCCCCAATTGATGAGCATCCCCTCAATTTCCAATTCCTGGCCACCACAAAAAAAGCTGCTATAAATATTTTTGTACATATGGGTCCTTCTTGCTTTGTTATGATGTCTTTGGGATACAGACCTAATATGCAGTTTTATAGCATTTTGGGAGTATGAAACTTTCTGGGCATGAGTATATCAAGAGTTCTTAATCTAGGGTCCATGAACTTTTTTTTTTTAAATAGCCGTTTATTTATAATTGGTTTCCTTTGTGACCCTATATATTTAATTTTATGCACCTAAAATATTATTATGAGGAGTCCGGCAGCTTAAACAATCAAAGGGGCCTAACGGGCTACAGGCTCTGGAAACCCCCACCTTGAACTCCTGGAATTTTCTTACTTGATCAAGGAAGTCTCTAGAGTTGCCTGCTCACTCAATTGGCCTTTCTTTGTGGCTACACCCAATCTCCCAATTCTGTTACTTCTGATCCAGCTCAACCTTCACTGCCTGTTGCCTGGCCCTATTGCCCTGGCTACTTCCCACCCTAGACCCCATTCTACCACGGAGTCATTCCCATCAAGATCCTCCCTAGACCCTTCTTGTAGACCCCTCCTCCAACTACTTGGCCACTCCTAGATCCCTCACAGAGTCTTCCTGCATATAAGATCCATCTTGTCTCCATTAAGGTGCTCAGATTCTTAAACTCTAGCCAATCATGAGATTCAATCTAGATCACTTGTTAATACCAGTGTTACAAATGTTGATTCCTTAAGAGTCTGGCCAATATGGCAAATCTTTAATAAACCTTGTCTTTGGCTGAAAGGAGGTTTGGGTCTAATTCATTCGAGCAGGACCCATCTTCGAGGTCCCATCACCCCTAAACCTGTAACCTCAACAGGGCCCATGACACACACAAAAGATTAAGAACCCCTGATCTACATACATGCAAGCTATGTTTATTTGCACCGTGGGCCAATCTAGCCTTCCCAAGACCTGATTCTAAATAGAATATTTTGGGACGGGTTTTTCTAGGAGACTTGAGTTCACTAAAAAGAGAGAGAGAGGGGACTTGCAAAGTAGTAGGGTGGTGGAATACAGAGTGGGGGTATGGAGGTGATCTGGAGAAGGTTCAGCATTGAAAGGCATCAGAAAAAAGGAGACATTCTTGTTTCCAATCTCTCTGCTTCCCAACACAAAGATACACAGAGCAGTGATAATCTTTTAAGATCGATTGAGCCCCAATAAGGGCCAAAAACCTGAATTAATCTTTTCTTCCAGAGTGAGCTAAGAATGCCTTCCTGTGTCAATACCTAAAGTTGACCAAGAGCATTCTTATGTTTTATGACTACTAAAGCGCCTTTAACCCAGACACTACCTTGATGGAGGTAAAGAAAACACAGATATCCTGGATCTGACATTTGCCTATCTTATTTAAATTTCCTTTCTCATGCTCTGGTTGAACATATGGAGACCATAAAACTGAGTAACACCGACATCCTGAGTCAGGATTTAAATTGCTTGATGCAGTCAGAGTTAAAGCTCTGCCTCCATGTAACATGTCACATTCTGCTAACTTAAGGGAATAAAACAATATGAATTTACTTATCACCTAGCTTGCTGTCTCTTTAACCAACTTTCAGGTCGACAGTAGCGAGGGTGACGGATGGTTCCTATCCTGGGGACTTTGCCCTGAAGAGGGAACAACACAATTGTGCTCCAGGAAGATGCTGAAGTGAGGAGGGGGCTGCAGGCGTCTCGGAAAGCCTAAGGTCACTACCAGTCAGCTGCAAACCCCTGCAGAACCCCAGGCCCTAGGAGTCCTAGCCCTGGACCATCCTGGCCCCAGTTCCGGTTTCGTTCCTGTAATCTTTTTTCCTGGCCTTGGCTCCAGCCAACCAGACAAGACATTTCTCCACCCACCACCTTCCCCCTCCAATCGCAGCCCAGCCTCGCCGGTCTCCCGGGGTTACAGAAACGCGTTGGTGCTCCCGTGCCCCGCCCTCCTTCACCTCCTCCAGCCCCAGGCTTCATCCTGGTTCTCGCGAGAGGTGGCGGCTGGCCTCTCCCACTTCCGGTTTATTGGTCCGCTGTGGCGGCAGCGGCTGCTGCGGGACCAGATGGTGCCGACGGGGTGCGCCGAGCTCCGGGGAGCGCCGGTGAGACCCAGGCCGCGGAGGACGTGGTTCTCAGGGGTGGCTGTTTGGGAAAGCCCTCTCGCTCTCCCTGTGACCCGAGCTGTTGGTAGTGCCGGGACTCCAGCCCACCCCTTTCCAGCGTAAACACCCGGTCGAGCCGCGCCCACCGCCGGTCTGGCCTCACGGCCGCTGCCCGCCTGGCCTCCTCCGAGCCGCGGTCCCTGCACCCCAAGAACTCGCCCTGTGCCGCCTGCGTGGAAGGGGAGCCGCGAGCCGCCCGCGCCAGAACGTGTTCCTGCTGGGCCTGAGCCCTGCTCCGAAGTCCCTGCTAACCAGGTCGCGGTCCCCTGCCCTCCACCGGGGGAAGCGCGGAGGGGGGAGCCCATGCCCGGGGCTGACTCAGGTTAAGGGGAAAGACCGAAAGCCCCTGTTCTTGAAAGCTTTTGTTTCTAGAATGGAGAAACGTTCCCCGCGTTCTGTCTCTATCCAGTAGATAATGTCATCATGGAGGGAAAGTTGGCCGAGTAAGCAATAGCCAAGTGGTTTGGGTTAATTATTTATATTTTGACTAATTAATTCACTTTAGCGATGTGTTAGTAATCCAGTAAATTGACTATCGCTTGTTGTTGGTAATCATTTTGTTTTATGTTAACAGGACGTTTACAGATGACAACTAAGTTCTGTTGTTACTAAGCCTTCAGCAATTATGGCAATACCTTGGAAGAAAGCCCTTCTGATACTTCTAACATCCCAAGCACTGTCCTTAGTGAATAGCATTGAGGAGGAGGAGGAAGTACCTGAAGAATGGATTCTCTTGCACGTGGTTCAGGGTCATATCGGAGCTGGAAATTATAGCTATTTGAGACTAAATCATGAAGGGAAAATAGTTCTTCAAATGAAAAGCTTAAAAGGTGATGCAGATTTGTATGTATCTGATACCACCCTTCACCCAAGTTTTGATGAATATGAATTACAGTCTGTAACTTGCGGCCAAGATGTTGTTTTCGTGCCCGGACACTTCCAGCGCCCCGTAGGAATAGGTATCTATGGACATCCATCTCACCTTGAGAGTGAATTTGAAATGAAAGTATATTACGATAGAACGGTTGTAGAATATCCATTTGGTGAAACAACTTATGCCACAGATGGTAAAGCTACAAGCCAAAAGCAGCCTACACCAGAAGATACGTCTCAAGATGAAGAATCCATTGTTTGGACAATAATAATTGGCATTTTGAAACTAATTCTTGAGGTTCTTTTTTAATATCATTGGACAAACACACTGGAATACAGTACCCTTAACCTGTGAAGTGGATTGTGGTTTGCTGTGAACATTGCTACTTTTTATATGTTTCAGGAAATAGGGTTCAGGGGACCTTTTTTATGGAGGGTGGGTGGGGAAAAAAAGCCATATTTACTTTTGTATTGTAATTCCCCCCAAAATAAGAGCAGCAAGCACAAGATTTGTAGTTTTCTTTAAAGAAAGAAGAGTTCATATAAATGGAGAATGTACAATAAAAAAAAAAACGCTTAGATTTCATTTAACAGTTTGTCAGGCATTCATTTAAGTACAGCAGTAATCTTATGTAAAACAATTTGGATTGGAGTGCAGATTTTATATAAAATTTGCAAAAAATTTTATTAAAATTTGACTTTCTAAAATTTTTACACTACTTAAAGCAAACTACTTATTACAAAACATATTATAACATGTAAGTTAAGATGTTCAGTTTTTAAATGGAGATTAGTCCCGTATCTCTGTGAAATAAATCTCATTTACCCCCACACTGCCTAAGAAATAAATGGTACCAACTACATATTTTGCTGCATAGTTTCCAGGCAATTTACAAAGAAGAGGCACTAGCAACATTAAGTTGGTGGAGTAAAGCTAGAAATACCTTTGACCCCAGCATATACTTCCAGACTTTCTCAGGAACTATAGAATAAAGCAACAGTTCAGCTGTGATCAAAGTTGTCATCTAGGGTTATTCTGTACAGTTCTGAAACTGTACTGAGACTTCATGGAACCACAATTTTAAAACTGGAAGAGGCCTGAGACAGAGAGTTTCTAGCTCAGAGAAGCTATGGAATTTCTAGGGAACCAAGATCACAAAGCTGGTTAGTATCAGGCCACTTCTACAGAGCCCAAGTCTCCATCCATCCAGTTCAGTTTGCTTTCCCTGTACACCAGCTGTGTTAATTAAAATTAATTTCATTTACTATATATTAAAAAGTTGATCATTGAGATTCATTTTGTCTAAAAATTGCAATTTCCCTAATTTTATCCTGTTGTTTTAGATATTTGCCTATGGCACTGGACTACTGTTTGAAGATAGTTATAAATCATAGTTGAACTATTAAATTGTACATTTATAACAAAATTCAAGTAGTAGTCCATAGCTGAATATCAAAAATAGGGGAGAAAATGAAGGAAATAATAAGTTTAGGCTTCTTAATAAAATGTGATCAATTTCTAAAAATTAACTTTTTAAACATTCCTTTCATTGAATTTTCAGAAAGAAAGTGATTTTATATTACATAGAATGATTTGTAGATTAAGTTAAAAATTAGGCTTACAGAGAAGTATGCTATAACTTTCTAGAAATAAGTCAACTCATAGAACTTAAGTACATAGTTAAAAACTGAAAAATGCTTTATTGACAACAATATGAGGAAGTGTGTTTCACAAAGTGGTAAACTGATTGGCACCAAAATTTTCACAATGCAAATAACAGCATCAGGGTAAAAATTGTAATTTTATCCCTCCTTGCTGGTTTTTCCCCTTCTGCCCCCTCTCCTGGGTGTTGGGGGAGCTCTTTGACAACAATCACAAATCCAGCGACCTGGAAGAAAAATTGTTGATTAATATACAAAGAATTTTACTTGTAACAACATCTAATCAAAATACCTTCACAATCCTTTCTCTTACATCAAGTCAGTAATGATACTCCTTGACACATCAAGGAAGAAAATGTCATTAAGCAGAAAAATGTGAAGCTACCTTAAAGAAAAAAAAATTAAACAATTTTCAATATAATACGAGTTTCTATAGAGTAGAATTCAGTACAACAAATTATGCAAATAGCTTGAATAACTGATGCCACCTTTAGTGCTACATTGTTGCATGGACCCAAAGGAATATTTTAAACACTTTCAGAAATTATCATTCTTATAAAGCTCAGTAAATAAAAATCCTGGAATAAGGCTTTTGATTGAATTTCGATCCAGTTGTCCTGTTCAACTTTCTCATGGATTACTGATGTGCTTGTCTCCATAGTATTCTCAATGCAGGGCTACTCTATTTTTACAATATTTTAATATATCAAATACATAACTGCACCATAACAGCACCATGCATGAATGTGATGCATTCTATACTTGATAATATCAACTTACTACAGTACATGAAATAATATACAAGTTGCTTAGCTCTTTAGTGTAATTTCTGGACATCTTTACTTTCAGGCATAATTTACACTGAAATTTTTGGGAAATTAGGCAAAAAAAGTTTCAAAAATTACATGAACATAAAACAAAATTACACATGTATTTGTTTTAATTTGTATCAGGTTACCATAGTGAAAGGTGTGTTAATTTTTTGTCTACCCTAACACCATTTGAAGCTACTGTGCTGCTTCAATAAGGTATTCAAAATATATAAACACGTGAATGTAAAATAGTATTGTTTCATTATATTAGTATGAAGCTAAAGTATTAAACTATGCAAGTGAAAGTTTACAAAAATAAAATTCACAAGGTTTTTAAACTGATACTCTTTTACTTTGGCCATTTCAGAATTGACATTTTTGAATAACATGTTAGTGCTTAAATTCTACGTTTCAGAATAGATTTCCAGAATGGTTTTAGTACACTATTTCTTTTATTTTGCCAGGTAAATTTCTAGTAATCCTTTAATGGAAATCTTTCCAAATATACAGTTTAAACATAATTGCCTAAAATACTCCATGATAAATAAATGAATAATATTATTTGTTTAATGAGCAATCTTAATTTTATCATTGAATATTTTGGTCAGTAAGTCACTGAAGTGGTCATTTTAGTACCTACTGAGTAAAAAGCACTAGACTTAGCACTGGAGGAGATACAAAGACAAGGCCTCCACCTTCAGAGTTTAATGACAATCTGCATGTTTCTACTTAGTCTTGAGCAATGTTGAAAGGTTCTATTACGACAAAATGCTAAGATTGATCTTGGTTGATTACCTGATGGAATAGCACCGAGCCCCACACAAAAAGTGTGATAACCTCTGTCACATACATCACAGAACATCATTTCTTCTTCATGGTGGGGCTGTCCACAGATAATGCATGTTTTACATTCCATACACTGCCACGGGTAGGTCTTAATTATAGAAACAAGCTCCATGGTCATGTCCAGGCAAGAAGGGTGGCCTAAATCAAAACCAATATTAGTAATACTTGACACAAATTTCACATTTTTCAATAAGCTTTAGTAAAATACTCTTAATTATAAAAAAGGATGATTTTTACTGAAAAGTCATGTCAAGACTATCTTAAGGAAATGAAACCTTGTATATACTTTTAAAGTATTCTCCATACTTGATACTTTTAGCTCAACTAAGACAAAAAACAAACTTTTTTGAAACAATGAATATTGCATTTAAAAATTTAAGAGATACATCAATACTTACCACTATTATCACATTGGGAGCAGTGTATAAGTGATTCAGCCTTTCCTTTCTTGTTGGACTCCTTACCCTTCAGACAAATCCCACACATAGCATTTGGAATGACCTTTGGCTGGAAGGGTAGAAGAGGGCTATAAATTCATGCCAGAAGAACTTACTATGGGTTTAAAAGGAATTTTAATGTATCTCCTTATTTTTACTTTGGTAATTTGCTAAAGAGGAACTTTTTTGTACGATATAGTTCAACACGAATAGATCTGCAACATAATATGACCACTAACTGAGGTCTTGGATTTTAATTTTAATTTAATTGTAGGTTAACAATATGATGCTCATGTAAGACTGAATGTAGCAATTAACACTCCTCAAGTATCAGTAAAACTAATTTGTATCAAGGATTTGAAGGAAAATATAATACAATGTTGCACTTTCCTCCTTCCAATTAACAATGTAAAATTTTGGTAAGCAAATGAAAATGTTACATGGAAATTATTCTTCCCATTGTAGAATAAAAAGTCTTAGGTTTTATAAAATTTCAAAGTTAATTATATTGCATGACTGGGTAATATCTAGGTTTTCTTTTTTTTTTTTTTTTAGTATATATCCAAAATTAATTGTAATCAATCTATGAGAGAAACCAAATTACAAAATGAAACAATTTTTTTAACATTTTAAACTCAGAATGGCTTCACGAATATATATACTTGCAAAATGTCTCTATGTGAAAACTAGATTTTGTGGTTGGTCCCCTCGCATCCTGCACAAATTCATTAAAATAAACTAAAAGGGAAAAAAGATTCATTATTGTGTACCAAACATTTGGAAGGGAAAAAATGAAATCTTCAGAAAGGCAAGGCAGACTAGTATTTTTAGTTAACTTGTGATAAAAGCCCTTAGAAAATGAGCCAGCAATACTTAACTTGCTTTCACAAAACGAATGAGAACAAAAAAATGTTTTTAAATGGTTCATCAATACACACAAAATAGTTTTAGTGCCAAAATTTGTCCTGCTTAACTTTATAATGCATAGTCCAATGAAAAGTGTTGGAGACTGAAATGTACTTTATAGTAATATATACATATATATACATACACACACACACACACACACACACACATAACCAGAATTCAAGCTGTGCTAGCTATATTTTCATTTGCCTGATGCAATCATACCCATAAAGCAGTAGAATGAAATTTAAATCTTTACCAACGTTTGTTGGTACCAAACAAAGATAGTTGAAAATAAAGAAACATGGTCCACATTCAGTGGTGGGGGGAGAGGAAAGGCAAAGTGTGACCAACTGGAAAAGGACAAAGCTGGTAGAGAACAAGTTTTTAAGCTTCAAAAAAGGGAAAGAAAATTATTAAATGAAAAACTGTTTAAGGCCCTTTTGATTAAAACTGTTCCAAATATGTCTTAAGTTTTTAATTCTCATTCTTAAGATACCAAATACCCTGTGGAGCTCCATATCTAGATATTCATTCCCAGATTTCCAATCTTAAGACAATTTTGAAAGACTCATTTTGTCACCTTCATATGCTGTAAGGCCTGAAAAGTTTGTCCATTGTTTAAAAGCTCTTTTAAATGTTATATTCCTTGGCAAAAGATGACAGAGGCATTCATAAGGAATTTTTTGCTTATTTATTTAAAAAAAGCAGTCAACCTGTATTATACATAAATATAATAAAAACAATAAAATAAATCTAAACATTCACAAATGTCTCTACAAAATAATAAATATCATGGAAGTGAAAACATACATATAAAACTTTACTGTTACCTATTCTACATCTCCTCTATGTCTACCTTTATATACCCTGGCTCCCCCCAACAAAAGGATAGTGTCACAGCTCCAACCTCAGTCTTGCAGTGTTTTACCCTCTGTTGATACTGCTACATTCTAAGCATAAGGTTCTTGTATTTTCCTAAAGCAAAATGAAACAAAAACTCTAAAAATTAGCTAGCAAGTGCACTTCTCTAATCCAAATTCTAGTTCAGATATGATTGAGTCTGTAACTGCCATAATATATACCCTCTCAATCCACCAAAGCTAAGGAGAATTTTGGTTATTGTACCTGTGTGCTACATGTACCAGGTATATTTATTTTTAATACTTGAATTTTAAAGTAAGATACTGGCATAGTATTTTGGTTATCTCTAACATGTTTCACTAAAAACAGTGAAGTACTACCCCCTTAAGTTCTAAGAAAGGGTTCTTCAGTTATAGAAGCTCCTTTACAAAATAATGCAAAAGAAATAAAATGCAAAGCTAAATATAGTCACATTCCAGAGCAATTCAAGTTCTACAATCATAAAAATACATGAAAAAATTAAGAGAAAAGAAGATACCAGGAAAATTGTAAGTTTACTCTTAAGCTTGATATCATCTTACCCAATGGTCTTCATCTTGATTAAAAAAAAAAAACAGTTTAAAGGAGGGAGAGAGAGAAAGTGATAAAAGAAAATGAGAGACCAAGAGAATGAAAGTGAAAGTGAGAGAAAGAGAGAGAGAAACCTTCATGGTGTTTTCTGTGCTGCTGCTTTAGCTTAGTCTCAATCAAATACTCTACTCATTCAATCATTCTGAGTTCTGTAAGAAGTCAGACTGCTTGCATGTAGGATTTTTACATAAAACAAATATAAAATGGTCTGGGGACCTAGTCTCTCAGTGGATTGTGAGGAGGAGGACAAAGGTAATAATGTGCAAAACTCTCCTGAAGATTCAGAGAATAGAACCCTGTGGTGAACAATTGGGATAGTAAATCTTATTTCCATTAGTTGCAGCAACATCAAAGATTCATATTTGCAACAAATTAAATGATATGTATCCTAATAGTCCTAAGTGTCTTTTAAAAAGGCTTGCCTCCCTCCAAAAAAAAAAAAAGTTTTTCATATATAACATATCAGTTTTTCCTGCTGGAGGGAAAAATAACCAAAAGCTAAATAAAACCTTCATAGCAGTACTAACATAATATAGATTTTAATTATATACTTGTAGTCTCAAGTCCTAACAACTGTGATTTATTGTCAGGTTAACATAACCTAGAAAATACTCTCCTATAAACTAAGGGTAAGCATAAGTGAATCTAGAGCAAAACACCATAAACATTTTGATTTTAAAAAGTCACATCTTGTAAAGTCTAAATAGAGTCTTCAGTTAAAAGTACCCCCACATTTAGGCACATTCTGGCAAATCAATACTAGTTACATTTTTTTTCATACCAAGGTTAACTTCTACTCAGCATGTTCAAAGTTTCGGATACTTGTTATATCTGCAGAGTTGTCACTGAAATCAATGAACAGAACTCCAATCTTTTAAGTATCAGAAACATCAAGTACTGAAAGGTACAGAGAAAGATATAACATACATGCTCCATGATGTGTTTAACAACTTTGGGTGTTAAACTTTCAAGTCCTTATGTAACTGTTTCTTAGGCATTAAACCAATGATAGTATTGAATTAAAAGGTCTTCATTTTTAGTCTGTAGTATTACATACATAGTATAACATTTATTTCAAATCCCCTTCTTCTTACCCATGATTAGTCTAGTATCCTCCCTGTATGTTTAAAATGATCACTTAAGATTGAGAAGAATTAGACTAAATTAAAATAGGACAATGAGTTTTTAAGTCTGTTACTCTTATGTGAAGTTCTTAGTTGTATTGGACCAGCAGTACATACTCACTCATGAAAATTCACTTCTCTAAAATTCATCTTTGGATTTCATTTGCTTACAATTACTGGGCAGAAATTTAAGTCTTTAATAAATAACTAAATAGCTAAGTCCTATGTGTTAAAATGTAATTGTTAAAAACTACATATTTCCAACATGTTTAAACCACCCCTAGAAGAGCAGATACTGGCTGAAGCTTAAAATATGTTTGTTAGAGATTGTAAAACCACATACTTAGTGGTCTATAGAAGCATTTTTCAGTTAGTTACAAAACAGCTGGTGGGTGTTTGGCTTAACAAAGAAAGGAAATATTTATAGAAAAGGGGAAAGCCATACACAGCTTACTAAAACTTTTTCTTCTGAAATACTGACCCCAACTCAATAAATCCTCCTGATCACTTTACTCCTATCTTTCCTTCAGTACAACTTCAAAGAAACTATTAAACACTGTGAAAAAAAGATCATGTGTCTATTTTCACATTTCAGCTCTACTTTTCAACATTTTGAAATATTTTTAGATGAAAAGCACTATACCATCTTCCTTATTACTACCCTAAACTTAAAATTGTACAGCTAAATTCCAACTCCTTTTATGCTGTACTTAAACTACAAAAGAGCACCCAATCTTCCTCTCTCTCTACCCTGTCCCCCTATCTAAACCTAATACTGATAATTCATTTTAGAATTTAATTTGCATGTACTCAACACATCAGCTGAATTATCATTCTCTATACAGTTTTCAAAGAGGACCACTTAAAAACCAAAGAATTGGACTAAGTTAAAACTGCAGTGATGCAGAACTATATTCCTATCAGACTACGTATTTGTTAAATTTTATAGCAGAAGTCTGTCTGACATACTGAATAGCTATTTTACCCCAGAGGTGGCTATACTTAGCTGGTGGATCAAATACTCTATAGACTAAATTAATTTTGGATTTTCTCAGTGAAAGGCACTCTAGAAATATAATTAATCTAACTATATATCCATCTGTATTGTGATACTTTACAGCATCTTCTAAATACTAATACGCAATGACAGGTATTAAATACCAGGTGGCTATGATCATTACCTAAAGCAAAGATGAAATAAATGTAAAATTATTGCCTAGAAAATAAGATTTTTAAATGCATACTTGCCTGGATATTTTTAAGGGGAAAAAAATCCTCTATTATAATCTGTTAAGATACAGAAACAAAAGCTACTAAATAGCCAAAGTAACAGAAAAGCACCCAGTGAATAAAGCAAAAAGGAAGGAAGCAAACAGATCAAACACACCACAGAGGAGCAGCTAGTGAAGTATGGCAAGCAGAAGTTCCATATTTTGAAAACCAAAGTTAAATATTTCAGGGAGAGAGGCTGGTCAGAAAGAAGCTGAGTCAGGGGCTTTTTTCTTCTACCTTGTACCCAGGAACT
This sequence comes from Vombatus ursinus, assembly GCF_900497805.2. NCBI lineage: Eukaryota > Metazoa > Chordata > Mammalia > Diprotodontia > Vombatidae > Vombatus > Vombatus ursinus. The sequence continues at coordinate 3,101,573 of NW_020950417.1, read as the reverse complement.
GACTTGGATAGTACAGAACGTTTGGAGCCCTCTTTTCTTGGCGTAGCAGTTTTATCTCTTGTTTTCTGTCTTCCCTGAAAAGAATCCTCCTGGTTGTCAGTAGGGCTTTCACCTTCGGATACATTGCCAGAGGAACTGTCCTAAAATATAAATAGCACAACATTTCTTTGGAAGGAAGACAGGTTTATTTTGAGTTCTGAATATAATTATGAAAAAAAAGTTATTTTAAAAGGATTATTCAATTTAAAAAACAGGGTGACCCCCATCTTGGTGCAGTTTTAAGCTTTAAAATACATTCAAATTGACGACTCCTCCCTCACCACCACCACCACCGTGGTGGCTGAAGTAGTTCAGAAAAAGGAACTTTGCTTTCATTTCTTACCTGATTTAGTAAACTAAATAAACATTTTGTCTGCTGGAAAACTTAATTTATAATTCTGTTTTTCTTCATTGACTTAGAATTAGCAAAAATAATTGAATTATTTCACATATATTATGGTCTACTTTCTATATCTATTCTTGCTACACATTTATTAAACTTTTTTATTAGAATAATTTTTGTTACTTTAAAATAATGAACACAGATTTTTATTTTGGATTTAATGATATATCACCAGTAGCATACATGGAAAGCATACTGGTGACTATGAAGAACTTGCTGAGGTTTTTATCAATTGTAAAATGTATTTTGAAATAAAAGAAATGAGATTATAAAGGCTACTCTAATCTTTCCAAGACAGCAATATTATACAACTTTTTATACTTAAATAATAATTAACTTCAAGCAGTAGACCTATCAGTGACCAGGAAATAAGTGACTAATTTGGGGAGGCACACTAATTCTTTCAGGCCACTAGATTCCCCAGACTGGCTTACTTATGATCTGTTATATCACCTGGTTGAGATATGATATAATGAAATCAAAGCCATGGATTCAATTTCTTTAACTAGTCAGAAAACTTTGCCCTGTCTCAAGTGTACCTCAAACCCTTGCCAACTATATATACCTTTGGTCCTCAGGCAAGGAAGTTCATGAGGTATACCTCACTGTTACCTGGAAAATAACTCAAAGCACATATCCTAAAGATGAAAGATAAACCCAAGAAGAGGAACTCCATTATTACTATTATTTCATTAATGTAACTTTAGTGGTCTGAAGGTGTTACTGTGCCTCCAAAAGTGGAGCAATATATTCTCAATTAAATATTCTTCTTAAATCTCAAGAGATTTAAACTTCTTGTGCTGATGTACTTTTAAATGCTATTAAAATGGGATCTAATGAAGTTGTAAACTATTTTTTAACAGCTTTAGTGAATGTCTTCTATTTCTCATTTTAGAAATAGGACTGACTTTCAAAAAAAAAACCATGACAGGAAAATGACTATGATTCAAGATTGATCAAATGTGCCATATAGTTTGTGTATGTATACATTAGTCAAACTTTCTCCAAATGGTACATAACCTCCTCTTATTCAAAACTGAAAAATACAAATAATGATAACTTTTGGACATAACATTAAGAAATAAAATGCTGTAATTTTCATAATAAAGCAATTATCAAACTTCAAGAAGGGAGAAGCACTCATTCACTAAAGAATCTTAATCTTATATCTTACTGAAGTGCCTTTGTTTTTTCGTTTTTCATCGCCTCGACCATCTTCGGCATCATCTGAATCTCCATCACTGTCTAAAGCAGGCAGCTCAGGATCCAGAGGGGGTTCATAGAGTGCTGTGTTTAATGGCAAGTAACGCAGCTCATCTGGTGAGTACCTAAAATTCAGTGACAATTCTTCTCAGTGTTAGTTTGCCTTGAAATATTAGTGGAATACCTATTTTAATTCAAAGCTTTAAAAAATTATTTACAGGACCATAGGATTTAGAGCTGAATGGAACCTTGAATCACCTAGACCAACTCCCACATTCTACAGACAAAGCAACTGAGGGTGATGTGACTTGCCCTAGCCACAAAGGCACTAGATGGCAGAGCTAACATGATCAGCCTCCAAGGAGGCCACCTGGACTGTTTCTTCTACTGCACCAAGCTAACTGCCTTCAAGCAATTCAAAATTGCTTTAAAAGAGAAAAACCTTAACAACATTTTGTTGACTATAATATAATCTATATGTTTATTATGTTATTATCAAAAGACACTACTGAGGGGGGATCAGATTGAAAGTGACCTGCTGTGTTTGTAGAGTGTGTATTTCAATAACACATTAAACCTTTCTGAGCCTGATAATTCACCTCCAGATAAATTTAGCGTTCTCTATCACAACCCCTTTCGTCTAAATTAGGAGCTGGCGAGACCAAGTTCTACTAGTGTCAGTTACTAGCCTCTCATTGGCAGAAGTGCTTCTCCCAAAGTTTAAACTCCCCATGACAAAGCCTGCCAAAAGGGGAGGAGGCAAATAGATTGCATATCCCTTTTAAAAAGTTGCTGACCTGACTGAACTAAACATTATGATGTATTGCTCTGTGTGTGTGTGTGCACGTGTGTGTACGTGTGTGTTTGTGTGTGTGTGTGTGTGTGTTTATTTAAACCTATGCTCATTCAATTCAAAGAATTCTATAGATCTAGACTGAGGGGAAAAAACTGTAATACTGTGGAGTTTGTAACAGAAAAAAATTACTTTAGCTCACATTTTAATCTGACTTTATCAAATTAAGAGAAAATAAACTAAGGGTTTAGTGCACTTAAGATGGGGGTTAGAAGAGGAGGCCAGAGCCAGGGACATGGTGTGCCTAAGAAATAGGAGGATGATCTGAAGCCTGGGCAGGCTTCTGCTTTCCCCTTCACTCTGAAGACCCAGGGAAAGAAGAAAAGTAGAGGTGCAGGGCTGTCCATGGAAAAGAGGAGAGCTAGCTTACAGACGACCTTATAGACGAGGCTCAAATACTTGCTGAACTAAATCTCCTTCCCTAGCATTGACTTGAGACTGAGCCCATTAAACTGACATGTGAGGTAGACAGACTTCTTGATAGTTTTACAGTCATATAAAACTAGCTTAGTTCAAAAGTCAGCCAACAGCCAATTCTAAGAATAAGTAAAAATATTAAATACCTTTTGTAATATTCCTGGAACTGTCCTGGGATAAGGGCCACTGGATACGAACTAACCTTTGTTCGCTCTGTAGGCAACACTTTGTATTTTCCTTGAGGCACCTGGATAACCTGCATTGAGTTTAATTAAAGAAACAGAGTTTTAAATATATATATATGCATATGTGTGCATTAATATTTATATCATTCTATTTCATATATAGTTATGTTATATCTAACTATGCATAACTATATATGTGTTGTGTGGCACAGGGGTAAAGACAAAAGTTCAGGAGCCCTTGCTTCAAGGAGTTCATATTCTACTACACAGCCAACAGCAGTAGCTAACTCATCCTAGATTTTTAGCACATTTTTCTGTTCCTTTTAATTGATCTTTTATTCTTGCTTCTTCTTTTGCAAACAATCACTATGCAATTTTATTTGTGTTTTAAGTTTTATGAGGAAAAAGGAGAGGTATACTACCTCATTCCATTACTGGAAGCATGTGGGGCTTAAACCATAAATAAATACTATCAGAAGTTCATTAAGCAAAGATAGGAAAACTAGAGAAAACTGATACCTCTACGATATTAACTACCTATATTAATTGATCAATCAATTTAAGTTGTCGTACATGTGTCTGTAAATCAAAATAAGCTCTTCTTTCTTCCATCCGTTCTCGGTTTAAATTGCTGTTAAATTCAGCAGCTTTCTTGGCAGCTTTCTTGATGTATTCCGGCACTTTACTGGCTTCCACCTTCTGAGTGTTTTGTTGCTGCATTTGCTGAAATAATGGTAATACTAGAAGTCAAAACAAAACTTGGAAAACCTTACCTCTTTCCACAGTTAGGCAAAGCAGACTTTAATCAAAGATCACTTACAGAGTATTCTTTATAATGATCTGTTATTCGCTGACGCTCTTTTTCTTGAAGAATAACGGAATATTCTGCATGTTTAGCAGGGTATTCTTTTATCATCAGATCAATTACTTCATCACTACGTAATGCTGTGAGACCTATTTTGGATAAAAAGAATAATAATGCTACAGGGATAGACCACTTTGCTAATAAACACATTTTCCCTCTAGCTGCCAATATTTAAAAGGTGCCCCAATCTTCAAAACTGCAAATACTCTCGCTAAGTTAAAAATCAGAAGGTCATAAAGTAAAACTAAACAAACCTAAAATGATTTTTAAAAAATTAAACCCATTGACAAATTTCCAAACGTAATATAGAACTAATTTTTTAGCCAGGCTCCTTTATAAATTCTATGCATTAAAGACTCACCACCCTTTTTATTTTAACAGTTTAAAGTAGGTGTCAAACACACAGCCTGAAGGTCAAATGCACCCACAATACCAGTGTCCCAAAAACAGATTAAGATGTCATTGGGAAATATTTAACAAAATAAATAAAAATAATAAATAGGCAATGTTAACGTGTGGTTTTCTAAGTCAATATGCAACAATAGTGATCTTTCTGCATGTTTGGTGGCCCTCATCTCTATTTCAGTTTAACACTGCTAGTGTAACACAGGGAACGAATTCCCTCTACCTGTAGTGAAAGACTACAGCCTCTCTATGCATTAGTAAATAGCCTCCATAAATTTCTATTGCTGAAAAAATTCATCACTTGGTGGTCAACCTTCTGGGGATGAACCTCTAAATTTAACCCAATTAGTCCTCAGATAATCGACAGACTATCGGCCATTGGAAGACCTCTGTTCAAACTGTTCAAGCTCAGGAGCACCTACCAGGACTTCTGTTCCACTAGCAGTCTTTGAGATCTCAGGGTTACTTCTCTACTACATTGAGGTATCAGGAAAAGACTAATGGAAGAACACTTTGCACTCATTTACACACTACATGTAGGAGGAAAATTCACCTATACTTTCAATGAACTATACTGGATATGAGATACATAATGCATAAAATGACTGTCAATCCAAATTAAAGTTCCATGAAAATATATTCACAGAAAATTAAAATAAGTCCATAAAAGTCATTTCGCATAAAGTTTTGAACAGGATTCCCATGCATTTATACTAAGAAATCTAACTACTAAATAAAAAATGTCTTGGAATATGACCCTAAATAAAAGAAATCTAAAATAAAATTAAGGAAAAAAAAGTTGAGATGATTCCATAGAACTTACAAAATAAGTGCACCCTGTTCACCAGTCTAAAAATTAGATATATGAAATCTGTAAAATTAGGACCTGTTTTCAAAACAATAGAACTAATTTTACATATAGAACAAATTGAGATGTAATTGAAAAAAATCCAAACACTAGTACCTACGTGATCCCTCAAACAATTTAAGAAAATTTTGTGTATAATTTTTATCAAGTTTTTCCTTTCAATTTCTAACAAAGAATGGCAATGATATTTTATTTTAAAATCTAATTTTTAATCTAAATATTAATTTTTTCCTAATATTTTAAGAAGGCAACTATTAACCAAAGGGGGAGGAGAGTAGAAGGAACGAGCATTTATTTATTAAGCACCTGGCAAGTGCCAGATTGTACTAAGCACTTTACAAATATTATATCGAAAACACTTTGTAAATGCTGTTAATAAGTACCATAATTAAAATCTTATATTACCTAGAGTGCATTGAGTCTCTGTGATGACATTTAACTCTCTAAGGTAGAGCTTCTCCTTGTGAGACAAATCTCGTCGCTCTAAATCTCCAGAAAAAAACAAAACGCTATTAAAAATTGTGAAATTTTATGTATTTCAAATACCAAATTCATATTAAAAGAACTTCCAAGAAAAAGCTTTTAAAATAAATTTGTTTTGAAAAACTGGTTTTGCATTTTATATATTCCACTAGTCAAGGAACTAGTGACAACAATGAAGTGAAATCATAGCTTAAGAGTTTGGAAAAGTCTTCAGAGGCCATTTGAGACCAGCCTATAACTGACTGAAAATCCCTCTACAACTTCTACCAGGTGGTAATCCAGCCCTCATTTCAAGACTTTGAGTGAAAGGGACATACACTACCTCCCAAGGCAGCCCATTCGACTTTGCAATAACTCTTAATTATTAGGAAGTTTTTCCTGACATAAATTTGCCTTTTTGTAACTTCTAATCCACTATTCCTAGGTGTGCTCTCTATGATAAAGCCAAACAAGTATGATTCCTCTTCCTTGTGACATATATGAAGACAGCTATCATGTCCCTTCTTCTCTTCACTAACTTAAATATCCCCAGCTCCTTCAACCAAACCTTCAAGACATGCCCTCAAGGCCCTTCATCACCCTAGCCACACATCTCTGCATGCTTTCCAACATGTCAATGCCCATGTGAAGATGTGGAATTCAGAACTCCATAATACACTCCAGCTATGGGCAGACCAGGGCAGGATACCCCTATACAACAGTGCTATCATACCCAATGCTTCTCAATACCACGTTTCTCACTGAAGTCAAAGATCAAATTCACTTTTTTGGCTGCTTTATCACATTATATTGAGCTGGTACTCCACTAAAACGCTTCAATCTTTTTCAGACAAATTACAAAACCACTCCTTTTCCAACTTGTCCTTTTTAAGTTGATTTTCTTAAAAACCCAAGTGTTAGAACTTTAAGACAATGAAACCAAATAGGGATAAACATAGATTCAACTCAAAGTTCTAGCAATGTGTTTTTTGTCTCCAAAATATTTTTATTCCTAGTTTTGTATAATCTGAAAATTTGATAAACATATCTTCCATGCTTTTATCGAAGTCACTGCAAAAATGTTAAGCAGCAAAAAGCCAAACACAGGTCCCTCAGGCTGTCTACTACAAACTTCCTTCCTAGCTGAAATCAAACCATTTAATGATCATTTTTTTTGGATTAGACATTTGACCAAATCCAAATCTATCTAACTGTACTATCCTTTAGCCCATATCTCTTTCACAAGAACATGAGAAAGCTAGTCAACTAATTTGTTACAATCTAAGTAAACTATATTTACAGCGTTCCCTGATTTGCCCGTTTAATAACTGTTAAAATATCCAAGTCATTGTTAAAAATGCTTAACCACACTGAGTCAAAGAAAGATCCCTGGGATCTTCCTCTAGAGACCCCTTTCTCCACATATCAACCCATTAATGGCTATTCTTTGAGCCCAATTAATTCTACCAATTTGAAATCATAATTAAAATTTAAAACAAAAAATACATATATAACAATCCTAGTGTAAGAGGCGTAATGCAAAACTACCTGAAATGATACATTATTTTAGTCTTTCTCCAAGTTAGAGCTATCTTACATTGTCAACTTAATTCCATGTAGACAGTGGGAAAATAATGGCATGGATAATCTAAAAGAGTGTCAAAAATATCTGGATATCAAATGCTTGTAATTTTCTTTGATTGGTTTTCTTAATCAGATTTTAATTAACATTTTCTTAGAACATACAAACTGATGGTGGAGGGAAACATCCCAGACGCTTGCTGAAAGCAGTGATCAGAAACAGTCAACCAGCAGGAAATTTAAATTTATTGTAACTCACCCACACATGGATAATCATGAGTTGACAATATAAAATAAAAAAATTATTTGCTACAGACAAGATTTACTGTCTTAAATAAACTAGGATCCTAAGTACCTGGATATTTGCGTTTAAAGGAGGTCACACCCAAGTATTCACTGACTTGTTCCTGAAGCATATAGTATTCTCCTGTTTCATCAGGTGGCCATTTGTATTCTATGAGATTTTCTGCTGGAAAGTAGCTAAAGCTAAGCATAGATACATTAAATGAAAAAAAAAATTGGGTTAAAAAAATTAGATTTTACATAAACAACAAACTTTTTATTACTTTAGTGAATAATATTTTGAAAACACTACTATTAACAAACCAAATTCTAAGTGCTTTGTTTCCTGTAATTCTGCTACATCTGTAAATTTGCTTGATTCCCAATGTAGAAAGATAAATGAGGAGGGGAGATAAAAGAGAAAAACAATACACCAAACCAAAAAACCCAATAAAGTTGACATTGTGCTTATGGTACATATGACAATACATCTTGGATTTTCTGCAATAGACCTAATTTCAAGAAAATATACTTTGCAAAAAGAAAATCACCATTTGTCTCAGTTTTTGGTCTTGAAAATACGGTCACTGTATTGATTCGTACACATATACAGATAGTAGTTGTTCAAAAAAAAAGAGCCAGATGTAATTTTTTGAGCCAAACCGTAACCTCACAGAAGAAAATTAGTAATAGTTAAAAACTACATAGCTCTTACTATGTGCCAGACACTGTGCTAAGTACTTTACAAATACTATCTCTTTTAATCTTCACAACCATCCTGAGAGTTAAGTGCTATTATTATCCCCATTTTACTGCTGAGGAAACTGGAACAGAGGTTAAATGACTTGTCAGATAACAAAGCTAGTCAATGTCTGAGGACACATTTGAACTCAGGTCTCTCTCACTTTAGGACCAGTACTCTATCAATTTTGCCACCTAGCTGCCAAATAAGCCTCAATGGCTTCTCAGCTCCATTCTTAATGTCCGGCTTCATAACCAAAATCAAAGTCAAGGCTGATTCAATACTTAAGAAAGCATTCGTTTTTCCTTCCCCCCAATCAAGCGGACAGGAAACAAGAACTTAGAAATTAATCATGCCACAAAATGGGTCTTTGAAATGAAACCAGTTGTTCTGACACTCCGGCTCACTAAACCCAAAAGTCAAATGTGGCCCAGATTTATAAGTACTAGTCTTATCAGTACAAATCTGGAATAGATGAAGGAGCAAGAATCTAGTTTTCTGGGTTTATGCCAATTCTATTTTTAGGCCTGTTTATTAGTTAGTTGAAAAGAAGTCCAACACTTTCTTAAATTGGCCTCACACCCACCTTTTAGAGAATGTGTAGTCACAAAGAAACTGACTGAAAATGCACATTCATTTAAGAGATTTATTGAGTACTAAACTGCATATACAGTACTATACTAGATTCCATAAGAGACCCAAACAGGCAGAAGTTTCCTGTCTCTAGAAGTTAATAAACTTTTTATAGAAATCAGATATAAGGGAAACGGGACTTAGAGTGTTTATATATATGTATATATATGTGTGTGTGTGTGTACTATATGTGTATTTTATATATATTTATATATACACGCAAATACAAAAATTATACGTTTATGTATATATTCTATGCATACACACTAAATTTCTTTGTACTATTATATTGTCGATTTGTGATTATCTGTGTATTATTCAAATGTGGATTTTGTATATATAAAGGTAGCTACCCAAATGGAGCTACAACTGACTCTACCTCATTCATGTAGGGAACTCCCTGTACAACCTCCACTAATGCAGATTAACAACTCAGCTGTAACTTAGTCTTAAAGAGCTTCCCAGGAGGGCTGACTGCCTAAAAGCACTTACATGCCAATGGTCACACTGCTACAATGTATCAAAGTAAAGATTTGAACCCAAGTTTCCTGACTCCAAGGAAAGCCTTCAATCCACTATGTCACCACACATATAAAATGTACATAATAACATCAAATATAAAAATGTTACGTGTAAGCACACAATATACCACAAACCTTCTATAACCAATGATTCTCCATTCAAAGTAGGTACTTTGTGAGGCTATAAATTTATTCCGAAGACATTGCCATACTTGGATACTCACTCTTCTTTGGAATTATTTTCCAAAGCCAGCTCACAAACCACCAAAGAAAGTCAAGTACTTTATACTTTGACCAAAAATGTGACTACTTAGCTTGACCAGCCACTTTACCACTCTTGACTTGAAATGATATTTGGACATTTCAAAAAAGCCAATCTCCCTTCAAAGAATAAAGGTTTGTTGACAAACTATTTGCTATTCAAAAGTATATGCCAGGGACTCTACAGGCCATTTCACACCTTATGCGTGAAATAACTAAAGAACAATTAATGGCACAACTTAACTTGTATAATTTGCTCCAGTTCAACAAACTTTTATTGTGTATAAAGTACTGTGATAAGTACTTGGGACACAGAAATTAAAAAAAAAAAACCAGTCTCTGCCCTGTGCTTGATTTATGTATGAACAGGCATAAAAATATAAATATATTTTTATATATTATATTTACATAAAATTTTTTAAAATATTATAAATATATCATATATAACATATTTTTATATTCCATATATAAATCTTATTTTATAAAAATATATAAAATATATTTATAAATATATAAAAATATCACACAAGATAAAGTGTGATGAGGGTAAAAGGGAGACACAAAATGTTCCAAGAACATCTGAAGAGGGAAAGAACACTGTCAGCAGGTGGAAGTTGGCATGGGAGGAGAGGAAAATAAGTCAGTAGGTCAGGGAAAGTTGGGCTTTGAAAGAACACAACGATTTTAATAGGTTGAGAAGTGCAGGAAGCATATTACAGGCATGAGAAAAGAGTTTATAAATGCATGGAAGCAGAAGAATGTGGAACAAGACTGGGACCAGGCTATCTGGGTCAGAGTATATGTCAAAGGTAAAGTCAAATACATCTGGGGAAAAGAGGGTAGAGTCAGAGCAAAGAGGCCTCTGGATGCTAAGAAAGGAATCTTTATTCTGACATCTATGCAATGAGAAGCTACTAAATGTGTCTAAGCCAGTCAGTGATGGGAAGAGTATTTTGAAAGCACCAAAAGAGATGGTCAAGGAAAAAGGCTTGAGGCAGGAATACCAATTAAGGGACATTATAAGTGCCAAGACGGTGAAGGACATGCAGCAACCCAGCTAAACTCTCCCAACATTCCCCTCCAAACAACTTTAAAATAACCCCTCAAATCAAATTTTAGAGCAGCAGAGCCAACAGAAGGGCAGAAGGAGACATTTTTCCAGCCTAAGACAACCTAGAAGGTCTCCAGGAAAGGTCTGTGACATCTGAGGGCTAGCCCAGAGCATGGCAGCAGCACCAGCATCTTCAGGAGCTCTCTGCCCAGAGACAGTAAAGGGTCAACTAGTCAGAAAATTACAGGGAAGGCTTTGCTGGCACTAAGTGTAGCTAGCGCTGATTGGCAACTCTATCGTCCACATGCAGTTTTGGGTTGCAGTTCCGGGTCTCAGTTCCAGGAAGGAGAGAAGAGCTTGTGGTCAGTCACAAGGGAGAAGTGGCTCTGGTCATAGTTCCAGAGCAAGGAGGAACATCAGCACTTGCAGCTGCAGGATAGGAGGGGCTCTTTCTGAGTAAAGACAAGAGCACAGGACAGCAGTGAACACACTGCACTGGGGATCACACAACCTTGGAAACACTAAAAATCTGCAGACCCCCAGAACTAGCTCTGAAAACAGCAGAACAAAAAAACCTGAAGCTTGGCACAGAGCCTCTCCACCCCCAGGTGAGCAAAGTCCATCTTCAATATAAAGTTCAAATGAGCAAACCAAACAATAAGAACTTGACCATAAAAAGCTACACTGTGGCAGGGAAAACCAAGACATAAACTCAGAATAAGACAACAACATGAAAACAACTACATGCAAAGCCTCAAAGAAAAATGTTAATTGGACCCAAGCCCAACAAGAATTCACTGAAGAGTTAAAGAAAGAGATAAGAGTGGTAGGGGGGAAAATGGGAAAAGAAATGAGCTTGATAAAAGAGGCACCAAAAAAAAAAATACTGAAGAAAATAACACCTTAAAAAACAGAACTGGTCTAATGAGAGAAGAGGCACAAAAATTCACTGAATCAAAGAACTCCTTAAAAAGCAGAACCGGTCAAATGGAAAAAGAAGCACAAAAGCTCATTGAAGAAAATGATTCCTTAAAAATTAGACTTGGGCCAGTGGAAGCTAATGACTGTATGAGGCATCAAGAAACATTAAAACAAAATCAAAAGAATGAAAAAATAGAAGAAAATGTGAAATATCTAACTGGTAAAACAACTAACCTGGGAAATAGATCCAGGAGAGAGAATTTAAGAATTCTTAGACTACAGGCAGCTGGAGTCAGGAGGACCTGACTTCAAATCTGGCCTCAGACACTTATTAGCTATATGACCCTGAGTAAGTCACTTAACTCCAATTGCCTTAAAAAAAAAAAAGATTGGATTACCTAAAAGTCATGATCAAAAAAAGAACTTAGACATCATCTTTCAAGAAATTAAGGAAAATTGCCCCAATATCTTAGATTCAGAGGGTAAAACAGAAATTGAAAGAATCCACCGATCACCTCCTAAAAGAGATCCCAAAATGAAAACTCCCAGAAACATTATAGCCAAATTCCAGGGTTCTCAAGTCAAGAAGAAAATACTGTAAGTAGCGAGAAAGAAATGGTTCAAATATTGTGAAGCCAGTCAGGATCACACAAGATATAGCAGCTTCAAAAAAAAAAAAGAGAGAAAGAAAGAAAGAAAGAAAGAAAGAAAGAAAAAGATATAGCAGTTTCCATTTTAAAGAAACAGAGGGCTTAGACATGATATTCCAGAAGGAAAAGGAGTTAAGATTACAGCTAAGAATACCTACCCAGAAAAACTAAGTATACTCCAGTGGTGATGGTGGGGGAAATGGACATTTAATGATATAGTATTGCTGATGAAAAGATCAGAGCTGAATAGAAAATTTGACATTCAAACACAAGTCTCAAGAGAAGCATAAAAAGATAAACATGAAAGAATAATCATAAGGAATTCAATAAAGTTAAACTGTTTATTCCAATATGGGAAGATAACATTAGGGCAGTTAGGAGGAGTCTTCATAAACAGTGAGTATGAGTCGATGAGAAAGAGAAGGGAATAGGAGAAGGGGAAAGAGGGAGATAGAATGGGAAAATTTTTTTCACTAACAGGCACTGAAGAAAGAGCTTTTACAATGTAGAGGAAAATGAGGGGTGTGGTGGGCAACTTACTCTCAAGAGAATTGGTTCAAAAAAGGAAGAATAAACAAACACTCAGTTAGATCTAGAAATCTATCTTGCCCAATAGGGAAATAAGAGAGTAAGGGGATAAAAGATACAATGGGTGGGGAATAGGAAGGTAACAAAAAGGAGGGTGGATCAAGGGAGGCAGTGGTCAGAAGCAAAAGAAAATAGGATGAAGGAAAATACAGTTAGTAATTATAAATGTGAATAGGATAAGCTCACCCATAAAATGGTAAATTAGAAGCCAGAAACCAATAATATGTTATTTACAAGAGACACACTTGAAACAGAAAGACACACAGTTAAAATAAAGAGCTGGAGCAAAATCTATTAAGTTTCAGTTGAAGTAAAAAAGGCAGAGGCAGCAATCATAATTTCAAACAAAGCAAAAGCAAAAACAGACCTAATTAAAAGAGATAATCAAGGAAACTACATTTTGCTAAAAGTTACCATAGACAATGAAATAATATCAAAAGATTTTACAGCAAGTGTGTCTGATAAAGGCTTCATTTCTCAAATACATAGGGAACCAAGTCAAATTTATAAAAATAAGTGCCATTCCCCAATTGATAAGTTGTCAAGGGATATGAACAGGCAGTTTTCAGAAGAATTCAAAGCTATCTATAGTCAGATGAAAAAATGTTCTAAATCACTAATAAATAGAAAAATGCACATTCAAACAACACTGAAGTACCTCCTCACATCTCTCAGAAATGACAAATACTGGAGGAGATGAGGGAAAAAAGATAAACTAATGAAGTTAGTGGTGTTGTGAACTGGTCCAACCATTCTGGAGAACAATTTGGAAACTATGCCCAAAACTGCGCGTACCCTTTGACCTAGCAATACCACCATTAGATCTGTACCCCAAAGAGATCAAAGAATAAGGAACAGGACCTATATATGCAAAAATATTTACAGCAGCTCTTTTTGTGGTAGCAAAGAAATGGACATTGAGGGGATGCTCATCAATCAGGGAATGGCTCAACAAGTTGTGGCATATGATTGTAATGGAGTACTACTGTGCTATAAGAAATGACAAGAGGCGTGATTTCAGAAAGAAAAAAACATGTTAAGATCTATATAAACTGATGCAAAACGAAGTGAGAAGAACCAGGGAATCACAGTGCACAGTAACAACAATGTTGTAATGATGATCAACTGTGAAAGACTTGTCTACTCTTATCGATACAACGATCCAAGACAATTCCAAAGGATTCATGATGAAAAAATGCTAACTACCTCCAGGGAGAGAATTGATAAACTCTGAGTGAAAAATGAAGTATAATTCTTTCTTTCTTTCTTTATCTTTTTTGCAGTATGGCAATGGTTTACATAATTTCACATGTATAATTAATATCATTTTGCTTGCTTTTCTCAGTGGGCAGCGAAGGGGTAGGAGGGAATTTGGAACTCAAAATTTAAAAAGAAAAGAATGGTTAAAAAAAAATGAACAAATGTGGGTTGTTTTTTGTTGTTGTTGTTTTTTGGTAAAGATACCTCATAATGACCAAGACTCAGAAAAGACTTGAGAAAATGCATCTCTCTCTTCACTTCAGGAATACAATGTTGCATGCTGTTGAAAGAGGCCAATGGAGTGGTCAGCTTTGCTGAATTATTTTCCCCTTTTCTTTTTTTCACATTGGTTACAAGAGGTTTCCTAGACAAGGCATTTGATAGGGATGACATATTTGAAATGAATGTTACATGAAAACAAAAGACATCAACAAAGCAAAGTAACAAAACAGAAGCTACTCAATAATAGTTCAGGTGAAAGATAATGAGGACCTGATCTAGAGGGGTGGCTGTGAAGGAAAGAGAGAATGGCTATAATAAATGTGAGATAGAATTGACAGGATGTGACTGGAATAGGCAAGGGGTGGAGGGAATGATAGGATGACTACAAGCTTACAAACCTTGGTGACTAGACAGATAATGGTACCACGTCAAATGTACAAAAGAATGCTGAGAGAAACAAGGGAAACAATTGCTATAGCATGTGTTCCAGTTCAAAGATAACATGTAAAAATGACTATCTTTACATCAGGGTGAAATATTATTTTCATTTTTCATGATGTAGATGAATCCGGCATGAATTTGCAAGTGTTAGATATGTAAACTTAGGCCTTCATGATCATGTCTTATTGAGACAGAAACTTTGTGGTCTTGTTTGAGCCCCAATTAATAAACCAGTGAAACCCACTTCATTTCTCAGAAGTCCTTACCCTTTAATCCTTTAATTTCCATCAGATCAGTCTCCTTACAACCTTCTTATTCTTGCTCTATCCATATCAAAGCATTCTGGACTTAGAATCATAGAATTAGAGTTGCACAGGACCTAAGAAGTCATGGCATTTAGCTCCATTTTACAGATGAGGAAACTTGAGGCATAGAATGGTTAGATGACTTGCCCACAGTCATAGAGTATCTGAGGTAAGCTATGAACCCAGGTCTTCCTGACTCCCAGTCCAATGCCCTACCATTATACCATGCTGCTTCAATCTAAGGACTTGAGTTAGGATCCTTTGGCACTTACTACAACTGTGTGAACTTGGTTAAGTCATTTCTAATTTTTTTTACTCACCTATAAAATGAGAAGGTAGATCTCAATGACCTTTAAGGGTCCCTTCTAGCTTTCAATGTATGATCCCAAAATCCCTTTGTGGAAAGTCCTTACATTTTTTCTTAACTAAACCATGTCCCTCATCTTTCAATTCAAGAAGAATCTATTCTTCTAAGAAGCTTTCCCCATTAAACTTCACTCTACAATAACAATATTCATTCAACAAGCGAGAGACCGTGATGACAATGGGAATACAAAAATGATACAGTTCACGCCCTCAAGAAATCTTACATCCTGGTTGGGGGGAGTGCAGTGGGAGGAAAGAACACGCATACATAAGACAGTACAAAATCAATATAATTTGGGGAGAGGGCAGGGAATAACAATTGGGAGAATGAGGAAAGGTCAAAAATAGGAGGCAGATTTGAACTGAACCTTGAAAGAAGATAGGGATTCTAGGAGGTATAAAGAATGCATTCCAGGCATGGGGACAGTCTGTGTAAATGGAGGTTATGGCAAAGAGGTGACTTTGTTCAGACAATAGAGTGTATGAGGGGGAGAAATGGAAAATCAGTCTAAAGCACATGTGAGAGTCAGATTGTGAAACGTTTCACATGCCAGAAAGGTATCTGTCTTTCATCTTAGATACATTAAGGAACCTCTGAAACTTCTTGAGCAAGGCAGTGACAAGGGCAGGCCTCTGCTTTAGGAATATCAATTTGGTACCTGTTTGGAAGATGGACTTGTCAGGGAGAGACTATATGCAGAGGGATTAATTAAGGGGCTATTATAATAGTCTAAGTGAGACTGCACCCTGACTACTACATACGTTAAAAATAGAACTTTCTCAGGGATTATCACTGATTACCAACTCTTTTAAGGTTTAGTTTATATGAGTCCAAAACCTAAACCAGGTAAACATAACAGAATGGAGAATTATGAAAATTTGTGGCTCTAACTATAGTGTAATCTCAAGTAGCTCATTTTACTCCTGTGAGACCTAGGCCAAAATAAAAGACAGATGAGTCGTGTCCCCCAAATAAAATCACAATCACAGAATCTTTGAGCTAGAAGGGCCCTGAGCAGCCCTCATGTCTAAGCAGCACCTGACCAAGAATCTCTTTAACAACACCATCACCCCCCACAAGTGGTTAGGCAGCCTTCAGTTGAAGACGTTAAATGACAGGAAACTCCACCTCCCAAGGGAAGCCATTCCCCTTCTGGAGAGTTCTGAATGTTAGCAGAATTTCCCCTACACTAAAGCCTAAATCTACCTTTCTGAAACCTCCAGATCCACTAGTCTAAGCTCTGCATTACAGGTCTAAACATCTTTTCTACATGAAAGCCCTTCAAATGCTTTAAGACAGTAATGATGATGTGCATTAAATTTCCCTTTGAAGAAGAAAAAGGGACATTAAATTGATTAAAGAAGCTAAAAGGCATTTCAGAAAGAACAGAGGAGGAAGGGCAGTATTCAGCTCACTGTGGATATTTAATAAATGTTTATTGAATGGAATTGAGTATGTGCAAAGGATAGTAAGGAGGCCAACCAAACTGAAACCACATTATAAAGACTATGAAATCAGTGAGAAATAGGAACAGAATACTGGTGATAATTAGCTAACTGACTAGTGCAGAAAGACAAAATAATACAGAAGCATAGAAAAACATAAAAAACCATTCAAATATCATTATATAATAAAATGTCAATACCCAAGGTCCTGACTTGAAGTTTCACAACTCCGAGAGCTGTCTCCTGAGCCCATTCGCCTCCTTTTGGATGGCTGGGTGCCATCATTGGAATTTTCTTCAGTATCATCCTATAATTTAAGATTTAAGAAAGGGAAAAGAATAAACAAGGGACTTTAGGACTGAGGGCTTTTTAAAAGACATTTTTCTCTTTTGTTTGATAACTGCCCATCTCAGACTTGGGTCTACCCCCTAACTTTTGAATTGCAATAGTTTCTCAGCCGGGTCACCATAGGTACCAATAACTGATTTCCTGATTGATGGTTACTGGCCAGCTTGAGAATATGAAAACTAATACATGTGTAAATATATATACATTTTTTATTTATATGTAAGTAATTCCCTACATAGATTTTCTTCAGTAAATGGCACTCTTCACACAACTACTTAGCAAAACTAGGTCAGAGCCCGACAAAGGAGAATAAGCAGGTTTTGGACTCTCCAGCCCAAACTGGATAGAGCATGTATGTTTCTTCCTACTCCTTCAAAGTTTAAATAAATTTTGATTGACTGTTCTTGTACGTTATTCAAGTCTTTTCCTTCCATTAGAATGTTACATAATCAATTTGTTTAAATGTCTCATGTATTTATCTGTCTTGTTCAGCATTACAGTTATTAGTTTATATTCTAGCTAGCTATGAGACTATAAATTCCAGGAAGACTGGGATCATGTTTTATTTGATTTTTGCATCTCCCCCAGCACCTAGAATTGTGCTATAAATATAGTATAGTGCCCTAGGACCTGGCAATGGCTTAATAAATGTTATAGCACACAGCAAATATCAGGTTAAACTAAACTTTGTTGAGCTGAAAAGTTGAGTGGCAAAATAACTTCCACAAGCATTACTTTCTTGTTCACCAACACGAATAACAGAGCATAAACAATTCACAGAATATTAGTAATCTGTTAAACTAAGAACAATGGGTGCCCTCATTATAAACAGGATGCTGGGAACTGGAACATTAAGAGGGGCTTTAAGAGTAGTGGAGGAAAGAAATCTTCCTTAGGAAGAAATAGGATAAACCATAAAAACAAATAAATACACACATTATATACCTATATGCAATACACATACACATGGCTATGTTCCTACTGAGTTCAAGGCACTAACAGGATTTGAGATCGGAAGAAATTAAAATGAAAATTTCATCTGTCACTTCTGGGGCAGTGTGCAGTGTCCAATAGGCAGTTTGTGATACAGAACTTCTCAGGAGAGAAGACCAGACTTGTAAATATGAGTCATCTGCACATAGATGATACTTCAACCCACTGGAGCTGATAAGGACACCAAGTAAGGGTTTAAGAAAAGAGGATCCAGAATGGAAATTAGGTGGGAAGATGAGGGGAAAAGGTGAGGGAGTATTAATGGTGATAGTGATGATGATCCAGCAAATGGACAGAGATGGAGACAAAGTGGTCAGACAGGTAAGAGAAAACAATGATATGAAAAGCCAGAAACAAGAGAATATATGTGAGGATGGAGTGAGTCCACAATGTCAAATGACATTTAACTTTGGAAAGAGCAGTTTTAATTAAGCCATGAGGTTGGAAGCCAAATTAGAACAAGTGGAGAAGTGAGAGGAAAGGAAGCAGAGGCAACAAGTATCAACTTTTTCTAGGAATTTGGCCACTTGAGTTTATTGAATCAAGGAGTAACATGGTAAGACTTGCCCTGTATGGAGGATGCAGGAAGAGCCTTGAGGCAGAGAGAACAATGAGGAGGCTGCTGCAATAGTCCAAGCCAGAAGTGATGAAGATTGGAACTAGGATGATACCCGTTTGAGCAAACAGAAAGGGAGAGATGAGAGATGTTATGTTTCAGTAGCAGAACTTACCAGAATTTACAAGACTTGGCAACTGATTAGATATGGAGAAAGAAGAGTCAAGGATAAGTACAACATTGTGAACCTGGTCACTGGAAGGATGCTAATGGTCTTCAGAAAAAATGGGGAAGTTCAGAAGAGGGGTGAGCTTGAAGGGAAAGATAAGAGTTCTTTTTCAATGAGTTGCCTAAGGGGCTGTTGCTTGTTGATTGATAGTTACCAATAGGTTTTAAAATGAGGACCTCTGAAAAGACTGAATTAGAAATCTGCATTTAAGTGTTGACATCACATTTTCTTGGAGACATACAAGGTTGAACTAAAGCACATAAAGCTGTATCCTGAGTGAATTTGTTTTCATCTGCTCCAAAACTATTGAATCAAAAGGAATGGCCTAAAGAAGAGAAGGCTTTTATTTGTGCTTCAACCTCAAAAGACCATTGATTCATTAATGTAGGCACTTTTTCTACCACTGAAGACCATAACCACTTCATGCGTTAATGTATAGTCTTCATGAGTTGCTTGTGCTCAAGATAACTCAACTAGTGGTCAAACTTCTTGTCAACAAGCCTCCACAAATTTAACTAGGCAGCTTCCTGAATGACACATGCACACACAATCTGTGGTCTAAACTAGACAAAGGCTTTCTAGATTAGAACAACTTGCCAAGGCTTGTACTTACTAATGGCAGATTTTAGAAGAGAGGATTATTGCCATCCCACAAGACATCGGGAAAGAACTTTGATGGAAAGAAATATTTAGGTAATAATAAACAAGCTTAGTGGCAAAACATATGAATGCCTGTATTTCTATTTTTAAATAACTTTATCAATATGATCCTTTAAAGAAGTCTTTCTATGATGGCTTCCCTAGGTTCTCAAAAGCTATGCCATCAGGATCCAAAGTTTGGCAGGTTCTACCAAGCTGGCAAAGTCTTGGATAAATCTGCTACTAAAATAATTACAGAGCTAAATTTAAAAAACTGTCATGAGATTGACTACCAAGTAAAGAATATTTTTTTTTTGTCCAAGGAGATGCCCTAAACAGGAAAAAAAAAAAAGCCAGCCATCAAAAAGCCCCCACAAAATGGTTATCTGTACTGTACAGCCCCTTTCCACTTCACAGAATGCCAACTGGAATGTACCTGGTCCAACTTGTATTTGAACAAAAATTCCCTCTACAGTATACTCAGCAAATGGTTAGAGTGACTTCAAGTGAAGGGGAAACCATGATCTCCCAAGGCAGCCTGTTTTACTTTTTGAGAACTCCAACTTTTAGGAAATTTTTAGTTACCTACATGGTGAAGCTGAAAGAGTGGTGGAAGACAGAATGTAGTACTAAGGATAACAGCTGTTAGATCATCTACAGTCATAAACTTAACTGCAGGTACCCAGGAAGTGGTACCCATTGCAATGGATCACTTGAAGCCCGAGAACTGAGATAAGCAACTACTTTAAGAAAATATACTCAGTGACTCCAAGTTAAAGCCCTACAAGAAGATTGTATGAAGTCTTACAAGCCTGCTGCTTAATACATAGAGGGGTCCTTATATACTTGCAAAAAGGGCTCACAACTAAGTCTGGCATCAATCCACCTGGAAGTGAATTCAAACTGACTTGGATCTGTTTCAGGGTTCCTGGCTTACAATTACCCTGGTTAGTGGCATGGGGTTCAGAGGGTTAATTCAAGATGCTGTGAATCCACTAGCATCTTGGCCCACAACAACTAGCACTCTTAATATTAGATTTTGGTTCAAAGACCTGGCAACATGACACTACTGGATAAACTGATCGTATCTATACATTTTTAATATGAATGAAAAAAGATAAAAGAAACTAACTAAACACAAGAATGGGTCACAGGTAAAACAAAGGCATAAAGGAGTTTGCAGAATTGAATTCATCATACAGATAAAGTCAAAAGGAAACATTTCACAAGACACTTGATCCCCTTGCTTTGCAACATAAGTTATGTGTGAGCAAATAGACCACTAGGAAGACAATTATTAATCTGTGCCAACATATGTTAAAATATGAAGAAGAGAAATTCTATTAAGAACTTGACAAGCTCCTCCAAACTAAGAAAACATTCTATTACACATGCTGAATTCAGTGCAAAAGTGGACTTAGTATAAGTCAGTGAAGAATATGTTGAAAACATGGATTGTAATCCAGAAATAAGAGGCCCAAGGCATAGACAAAAATGTAAAATGGAACTTTTAAGTCAGTATTTTTATAAGCAACTGGTCTATGCAGGCAATAAAAGTATATTTGGTGAAAATGTGGTAACAGTACAGGTAGGCTTTCAAAAATGGTCTTCTATATCCAACCATTTCTCTGATTACAAATTTGACATATATAAAATGTAACATCTAGCTATGTCTATTACTGATTTTCAAAAAGCTTTTAATACAGAAGAAAAAAATTCATCTTTGAAGACCCTCCTCAAAATATCTTTCACATATAAGTCAATAAAGACTACTTCAACAATCTGAGTATTGACATTTAGCAAAGTGCATACAGAAATACATATGCTTTTCTAAGTTGAGAATGTCACCGTCTTGTGCAGAGCCCAAACAAGAGATTTGTTATTAAGGCCATATATGCTTATTCACAGACGTGATCATTGCACTGTACATTGTACTAACATAGCAAGCCCAGAACTCCTGTTTATACAGCACTAAGGTATACAAAGTTTTTTCTTCAAACCAACCCTTTGATATAGCTATAGAAAGATTATGCCCATTTTACAGATGAGAAAACCAAGTAATATGCCCATGGTCACACATCTAGTGACAACCTAAATTTCAAAGCAGATCTCTTGACTACAGAACCTGTGCTCTGTTCCACCATTCATTCCTAGCAGAGTTCAGTCATAATAACACATGGCCCAGACTATGCTAAGCAGCTACGTGAAAATTTTAAGAAGTCAGTATACCAACATACATATTTTGGACTGGCATCACATATGGGACAATTAGCTGGCACCAGAAATGAGGAAGAGGTCAGAGCAGATCATATTTAGAAAACTGAACAGTGCTTTATTTTGTTTTTTATTGATTTTATTTTTATATCAACTACTTTTCCCACAGGATCCCTCGTTTCCACCCCTCCCAGAATAATTTAAAAAAAAGAGAGAAAAAAAGTTCAACAAAACTAACCAACAGATGAAGATAGGTAGCACAGTGGACAGAATACTGGACCTAGCATCAGAAAGATGGCCTCAGACATATAATAGTTGTGTGACTCTTGGGCAAGTCACTTAACCTCTGGTTGCCTCAGTTTCTGTATGTGTAAAACAGGGAAAATAATAGCAACTACCTCCCAGGGTTGTTGTGATAGTCAAAGGAGATAACCTACATCCAGCTCTCTTCATTTCCCACCTGGCTGCACTACTTTTGAGATTTCTCCGACTTCTTTACCATGCTCCCATGTGTTACCTCTCCATTCCCGCTTTCAGCTTTCTTTTGTATGTTGTCTCAGATTGTACGCTCCTTGAAGGCAGGGGCTGTTTTTCTGTTTTTTTGTATTTGTATCTCTAGAGTTTAGCACAGTGCTGGCACATTTTAGGTGCTTTAATAAATGTTTATTAACTACTGCAAACTTTAAAGTGCTACATAAATGTTGGTTATTAGTAGTATTAGTATACTGGAACATTCTGACACCTACATAGTGTTCCATACCCATGGTTCCCCATCATTAGAAAGAAGCAGATGGAAGTGTCCTCTCATAGGTGAGCAGTGCTTTCAACAATCACAAAGTGCTTGCTGCCACAGTGGATGGCACTATCCAATAGTTACCTATCTTCATCTGTTGGTTCCTTTTGTCAAACTTTCTTCCGCTTTAAGAGATGGTTCTCTGGAAAGGGTGAGAGACCCATTGGGAAAAGTAAATGATGTAAAAACAAACTAAATCAATAAAAACTTATTTTTAAAAATAAAGCACTGTTTAGTTTTCCAAATATGATTAGACCTGATCTCTTCTGGCAGATGTTGTTCCAGCTGACAGTGGTGGGGAACCTGCGGCCTCGAGGCCATACATGGCCCTCTAGATCCTCAAGTGCGTCCCTTTAGCTGAATCCAAACTTCACAGAACAAATCCTTTTACTAAGGAGATTTGTTCTGTGAAGTTTGAATGCTGGAATCTAGCATCTCTTTAGCACTGTACATTATTCTTCTGATGATGCTATAACTGCAAATCACGCAACACTACAATGTTAGAAAAATAAAAATTACAAGTAACTCAAAGGGCAATGAAGATCTTGCTGGTGGTTTTAAGGTTGGCTACAGAATATTACCAAGATGTAAAAATGCTATAAAAGATAAAAAGATTATGAAACTAAAAAGAGGTGGTAGGTCAGTGATAATAGTGAAAATCAAAAGTGAGTAATAGAAAACCCTGGTGCTTGCTATGTACTACTGAGATCTTACAAGAGCCAGAGGAAGTATATTACGAATGTTCAGAGGATTTGTGATCTTCATCATCGGAGGGAATATCCATACCAATGAAATCATGGTTCCAAAGTAAAAGAATTCCAATTGAAAAAAAAAAAAGAAGACATTTTCCAAATCTATATAGTGGTTACATATGCCATTCTTAATTTGAGATAGTTTTCTTATTATTAGCGCATAGTTTTTTATAGGTTGGCTCTCCCCTTAGAAGGTGAATTCCTTGACAGCAGGATCTGTGTTTGTCTTTCTTTGTATCCCTAGCACTTAGCCTGAAATATAGTAAGTGCTTGTTCATTGTCTGACTACTATATTTCAACTTGTATACTAGATCTTAAAATGAGCTTTTAAAAGTATTTGCTTCTGTTTCAACATTTGGTCATAACTTTTAAGCTACAAAATATTTTTAACTTCTAAGATTATATATGCTCATTTGGATACTTTCTCTGTCCTTTCATATATTTAATATTTAATTAGTATTTTATTTATTTATTTAAATATTTAAATTAGCATTTTGTCCTTAGTTCTTCCCCCTTGCAAAACAGGAACATCTCTATTTTCCTAGTTTGTACTTAAAAAATGCATTCAAAGAAAAAAATGCAAATAAAAATGTCAGAAATATCAAAATGCTCCTATGGTTTTATGTTGTTTCCATTTTTTGTATTATCTTGAACATATACTTTATTAATTTTTTGTCAAAGATTGATTTATTTTTCTAAGATCGGTAATTTTTTTTAATTTTTTAGTCTACTTTTTTAAAAAAAGAAAAATGTTGGCTCAGATTCACACTTCTGAAAATCTAAACAAATATTCAAAAATGAAATTAAAATAGGTAGCATTTACATCACAGAGTGGAGACAATGTAGTACTTTGGATTTAGATCTCTCACTGTCACATTTGAAGTTTCAGTTCTGTCACTAGCTAGAGATAAGTCAGAACTTCTACAAATCTTCTTGGTTTTTTTATTTTTTTTTCCTGAAGGGAGGAAGGAACTGCATCTTCGATTTCAATGTGCAGCGAACTCCTAGTCTGAAAACATCAGCACCTGATACTCAACTGTACAACCTAAAAAAATTGCCCTGGGCCCTTAAAGATTAAGTGACTTATTTAGGGTCATAAAACTAGCATGTGTTAGTAGGTCTTACAGACTCAAGAGGCTGACTCCATACCTAAGCTGTGTTGAGATCCTATGTAATGTGAGGATTATAATACTTGAATTTCCTAATTCAAATGGTTGAGGATCGAGTAAAATGATGTACTTATAATGAATAATGAAAAAAGCTATTCATATTTTTAGGAACAATTTTCATTACAATTTGGGCCAGTGCTCTCGTAACAAGAATGTGAAAAAAAAATCCCCACAACATAATGCCACAAGTGGTTATCCAGCCTTTGCTTGAAGACCATCAATGAAAGAAAACCCACTACTTCCAGAAGCAATCCATTTCACTTTTGGAAATTTTTAAGTTTTTACTAACATGAAATCTAAATTTGCCCTTTTGCAAATTCCACTCAATGCTTCTGCTAGATCTGCCCCGAGTCCAAACAGAATAAATCTAATTCCTCTTTTCAAAAAGAGGCAGAAAAGTTACTTTGTAAACAAGGTTCTGGAGTAAAACACAAGGTGTCTTGAATGAAAAAGGTCTCCTGAATTAGGTTCTTTTCCTGTTATACTATATTAACTTGTCCAGTAAACTAATGACTCACTGTAAATTTAATACCTTAAAATAATTACTAGTATTACTTCAATATTCCAATGGATTTGTGACTTCATCCATGTGGACACTACAAAAATATAACTAGTTAAAAAAAACTTTCCACTTTACAGTTCCTATTGCATTATCCAGGAACTTCAAAAACTTTTCACAGTGAACTTAAGATCCTAGTTAATATCCACTCTTGAACAAACCCCACAAACAAAAAAGGAAAAAACTAACTAAAAAGTCATTTCTAGGCAGCCATCCGAACTGTTGAAACTTATCTCCAGGGCCTCAAGTATGTATCAAATTATACTTAAAGACTAGAGAAACCAGTCGGGGACGCCCTAGTGGGGATAAATTAAGTGGGATCAGAGACCAAGGAAGACTTTGTTTTTAGGATTCAGGGGAACGATTAAGTGCCTCCGGGGCTTTCTGAGAACACTTTGGGGAGTGGGGGCAGTTTAAAAATCACGCAGTAACGACCCACTGGGGCAGTGGGGAAGGGCAAGCCCCGCTTCTTAACTTGGGGACGAGGAATCATAAAGTGGCCTCCCTTTCCTCTTCCGTGTTTTCAGTTTCACGGTCGCTGACAGCTTGGGGCCGGACTTTTCAGAGAGAAGCTGACGGGCACGTCCCGGGCAACTTCACTAGCTTGTGGCCCTAACTTGGACCTGCAGTGACCCTCCCTGGAGCTTGCCCGCCTGCACCTGTTTCCGGGGTACCCTGACCCGGTCCGGACGCCCCCGGCCTCGCCCGGCCCCCAAGAGGCCTGGCGTCCCCATGGGCTAGGGCCGCCGTTGGGGGCTCCCCAGGCGGGACGAGCCCGGGGACCCTGCAGGCCGAAGGCTTCCCCGCTCTCGGCCCCGCTCACCTTCGGGGACTGGCCTCCGGGCGTAGCCGGGTCGCTGTCGCACAGCCGCGGGGAGAGCACAGTCCCGGGGGTGGCGGCTGCCGCCGCCATCAGCCCGAGCCCGAGCCCCCCGCGCCGCCGGCGCCGCCGCCGCCGCCGCCTCGTCCTGGCC
>NW_020950417.1:2851489-3074977 GCF_900497805.2 Vombatus ursinus | reverse complement strand
ATGTGTGTATGTATATATTACATAGAGAGAAAGTTGGTGTGTGTGTGTGTGTGTGTGTATGTGTGTATGTTCCAAACTATCACCCCAGATTGGGATTAGATGGGAATAGAGTTAGATATCTATATGTCACCATTGAGGTGAATAGAGATAGATAGATAGATGGATGGATGGATGGATGGACGATAGATAATGCTTATGCTTAGCTGTTTCTTTGTTTCTCCTCTCTCTAGGCCATGCTACCTTTCTTCAGCTTTAGGTACTGTAGTTCTCTGCTTTTTAAATTTTGTTTCCTCCACTCTCCTCCCCGGTCCCCCCCCCCCCCCTCCTCCTTATACTTCTGGCTTTCTCAGACATAAACTCCAATGACCCACAGAATTGCATAGCACTGAAATAACTGAATTCCTGTGTGCATCCATTCGACTAATAATGTGGCTTATTCTGTGACTTTGTATTGAGACAGGGGAATTTGAGGTATGCACAAATTACAGGCTAAAATGAGAAAAATGTGCTGAGTTTACAAAATGCTGTTAGTTGTGGAGGACCACTTTTGGCTTTGGGAGAAGGATCAGGAAAGTTCAGTGAAGGAATGGGCTTTGAAAGGTAGGTAGGAACTGGACAGGTAGAGGTGCCTTCTGCTTGAGCCCCTCCCCCATCCCACACTATTAACTTTCAATGATTAATGCCCCAGTCGTATTTAATAATACTAAATAACATTTACAAAGTGATATTTACTTTGATTTTTAAAATACATTTTATTACTATCTTCTGTCTTTACATCAGTCATTTCAACTTGCACTCTTCAGATTGCTCTCCCTGTGATTAAAAAAGACATCAAAACAAAATAAAAATAGCCAATACAGTGACATCTGAATATGTATACTATAGTATACATTATAGTCCTCCATAGCACTATGGAGAGGTATGTATTATCTGTTTTCCATCTCCTTTATTGGTTTTTCAGTTACTCAAAACTTTACTTTCTTTTACTGATCTTTTCATTTAAGTTGTTGTCATATGTATTGTTCTTTTAGTATTACTTATCTCAGTTCATGTAACTCTTCCCATGTTTCTTCAAATTTTTAATATTTCTTAACTGTACCATAATATTCTTGTTTCTTTTTTTAAAGATCCTTCTTTTTTCCCTTCTACTATCTTCTGCTCCATTAGGGAAAAAAAAAAGAAAGAAAACCTCTATTACAATCAAGAATAGCCAAGTAAAACAAATTCCCAAACTGTCCATATCCAAAATAAAATTTGTCATAATTTGCACTAAGTCCATCACCTACCTCTCTATTAGAATGCAAGTAGCATGTCTCATCAAGAGTCCTCTGGAATTGTAATTTTTCATTGTACTGATTATAGATCTTAAGTCTTTCAAAGTTGTTTGTCTTTACAACATTATTGTTAGTGTAGAAATTATATTTCAGTTCTATTTACTTCATTCTGTATCAGTTCATACAAGTCTTTCAAGGTTTTTCTGAAACATCTTCTTCATCATTTCTTACACTACAATATTATTTTATCACATTCATATACCATAACTTGTTCAGCCATTCCCTAATTGATGAGTTTAATATTTTTGAGCAATTCTTTGCTACTTCAAAAAGAACTGCTATAAATATTTTTGCACGTTTGAATCCTTTTACTCTTTCTTTGATCTCTTTGGAGTACAGATGTAAGAGTATTCACAGTTTAGTAGCTTTGAGGGGATAATTCCAAATTGCTTTCCAGAATGTCTGGATGAGGTCACCATCCACACCAACAATTCACTAATGTTTCTGTTTTTTCACAGCCACCTCCAGCATTTATTTTCCTTTTTATCAATTTTATCAATCTGATGGGCGTGAGTTAGAACTTCAGAAGTATTTTCATTTGCATTTCTCAAATTATTAGTAATTTAGTAATTTTAGTAAATTAGTAATTTTTTTCATATGGCTCTTGATAACTTGGATTTCTTCCTCAGAAAATTGGCTATTCATATCCTTTGTTCATTTATCAACTGGGGAATGGCTTTTAATCTTATTATTTTATATATCTTAGAAATGAGACCTTTGTCAGAGAAACTTGCTGCAAAGATGTTTTTCCTCATATATGTTTCTAGTTTAATTTTAGCTGCACTGCTTTTGCTTGTGTGGGAAAAACTTTTTAATTTTATGTAATTAATAGACAGTTGGCAATAGAAACCTATCTTACCCTAGGAGGAAATGGGAGAGGTAAGAGAAAGGGGAGGGGGAGGTGATTGAAGAGAGGAGAGATAAAAGAAAGCAATGGTCAGAAGCAAAACAGATTTTAGAAGGAAGGATAGTATAAAAAGAGAGAAGCATAAAGAAAAGAAAATAGAATGTAGGGAAATGCAGAGTTAGTAATTATAACTGAATGTTAATAGAATGAAGGCACCCATAAAATGGAAGTGGGCAGCAGAATGGATTAGAAATCAGAATCCAACAATATGTTGTTTATGAGAAACACGCTTGAAACAGAAAGGCATGTACAGAGTTAAAATAAGGAGTTGAAGCAGAATCTATTATACTTCAGCTGAAATAAAAAAGACAAGGGTAGCAATCATGATCTCAGACAATGTAAAAGTAAAACTAGACCTAATCAAATGGCATAAGCAGCAAAATTACATCTTGCTAAAAGGAACCACAGACAATGAAGTAATAGCAATACTAAAATATATGTACCAAATGGGGACCTCAACTTTCCCCACTCAGAGCTAGATAAATCTAATCATAAAATAAGAAAGAAGTCAAGGAGATGGATAGAATATTTAAAAAGTTAGATAAAAGACTTCTGGAGAAAATTGAATAGGAATAGAAAAAAAAATACCTTTTTTCCAGCTATACATGGCTCCTTCACAAAAACTCACCATGGATTAGGGTATTAAAAACCTCACAACTAAATGCAGAAAAGCAGAAATGTTCACTGTACCCTGTTCAGAGCATAAGGCAATAGAAATTACATTTAATTAAGGGGCCATGGAAGAATAGAGTAAAAATTAATTGGAAACTAAATAATCTAATTGTAAAGAATGAGGGAGTTAAAAAAAAGTCATAGAAACAATTTCTTTAAAGAGAATGACAATAATGAGGTAACATTCCAAAATTCGTGGTACAGTAGTATATAGGGGGAAAAGCAGTATATGGGGGAAATTTATATCTCTAAATGTATACATAAAAAAGGCAGATCAATGAATTGGGCATGCAACTAAAACTAGAAAAAGAACAAATTAAAAATATCTAATAAAATGCCAATTTGGAAATCCTGAAAATCTAAGGAGAGATAAACAAAATTGAAAATAAAAAAGCCCTTGAACTAATAAATAAAACTAAAGCTATTTTATGTGAAAATCCAATTAAATACATGAACCATTGTTTAATTTTATCTTAAAAAGAAAGAATAAAAGCTAATTACTGGTATAAAAATGAAAAAGGTAAATGCACCACAATGAAGATGAAATTAAAGCAATTATTAGGCGTTATTTTGCTTAAGTGTATGCCAGTAAAACTTTCAATCTAATTGAAAGGATTGGATATTTACAAAAATATAAATTGCCCAGATGAACAGAAAAGTAAATACAATACTTAAATAACTCTTTCTTAGAAAAAGAAATTGAATTAATGAGCTTCCTAAGAAAAAATCCCCAGGACCAGATGGATTCACAAGTAAATTCTACCGAACATTTAAGCAACAAGTAATTATAGTACCACATAAACTATTTGGGAAAATGGGCAAAGAAGGAGTCCTGCCAAATTTCTTTTTTGACACAAATATGGTTTTGATACCTAAACCAGAGAGAGCAAAAATTTGAAAAAAAGAAAACTATAGACTAATTTTATTAATAAATATCGACCCCAAAATTTTAAATGAAATACTCGCAATGAGATTAGAGCAATATATCACAAAGATCATACCCTATGACCAGGTGAGGTTTATTCCAAGAAGGCTGGGCTAGTTCAATATTAGGAAAACTATTAGCATAATTGATCATATCAATAGAAAAATCATATCATATCAATAGGTACAGAAAAAGCTTTTGACAAAATAAACATCCATTCCTATTAAAAACACTATACTAGAAAGTATAGGAATCAATAGAGCCTTTCTTAAAGCAATAAGTAGTATCTATTTAAAACCAAGAGCAAGCATTATCTATAATGGAGATAAGCATGAAGCCTTCCCAATAAGATCAAGGTGAAGCAAGTGTGTCCATTATCACCACCATCATTCAGTATTGTAATAGCAATACAAACCCAGGGATTATCTTAACACAATTACAAAACACTTTTCACACAAAGATCTAAACAATTGGAGAAATATTAATTGCTCCTGGGTAGGCCTAGCCAATATAATAAAAATGACAGTTCTATATAGTTAGTTACTTATTCAATGCCTTACCAATAAAACTACCAAAGAATTATTTTATAGAGCTAGAAAAGATTTAACAAAATTAATCGGGAAGAATAAAAGGTCAAGAATATTAAGGGAATTAATGTACCAAAAGTGAACAAAAGAAGTCTAACAGTTACAGATTTCAAGGTATATTACAAAGTGGTAATCATCGAAACAGTCTGGTACTGGCTAAGAAATAGAGTGGTGGATCAGGGGAATAGACTGAGTACACATTGTACAGTAGTTAATGAACATAGTAATGTAGCATTTGATAAACATAAAGATGCAAGCTTTGGGGATGAGAACTCAACATTTGACAAAAATTGCTGGGAAAACTGGAAAGCAGTTTGGCAGAAACTAGGCATAGCTCAGCATCTCACACTGTATACCAAGATAAGGTTAAAATGGATAAATTATTTAGACAAGAAGGGTGATATAAGAAAATTGGGAGCATGGAAAGATGTAACTCAGATTTATGGACATGGGAAGAGCTTCAAGCAAGAAATAGAAATGATCACATGAAGTAAGATGGATAATTTTGATTATATAAAATTAAAAAGCTTTTGCACAAACAAAACTAATGCAGATAAAATTAGACAAACTAAGAAATTAGGAAACAAAGAAAAAAATTTACAAGTTTCTCTGATAAAGGTCTCATTTCTCAAATATATAGGGAACTGTGCCAAAATTATAAAAAGAAGAGTCATTCCCTAGTAGATAAATGGTCAAAAGATAAAAACAGGCAGTTTTCAGAAAATTCAAAGCTATCAATTGTCACATGAAAAATACTCTAAGTCACTACTGATTAGAGAAATACAAATGAAAACAAAGAACATATACATTGGCACTTGGTAATTCCTGAATAACTTTCTTAAAGACTTTAGTAGGAGGTTATAATCTGCTGAAATATAAGAATTTCCCAGCCTTTCACATCTTGCCTATGTATGTCATTAGCAGAAACAATATTGCAGACATTGCTTCATCCCTCTGGCAGAGCGAAGTGCCATTTGGGTCCCTGCAATTTCATAGATGCTTCTTTTAATATCGTAAAATGCTCTTTAAAAAGGTTCTTTCAATAACATTAGTGTCTCTGGAGCCAGTCAGTCCTCTTTTGAAAGAATTTCCTTTCTTTCCTTTTTCCTGTTTGACCTTTGCAGAAGGTTATGAAAATAGTAAAATTTGCTTTATCTGTTGGTGCTTTAATGGCCAGGGTTCAATCTCATAGAAGCATCCTCATTAAAAATGTTGCCATTTGTCTGACCTGCTGAGATCTTGGCTGATGCAGATTCTGTCTTTGAAAAATTACAGAGGGGATTGTTGCTGAAATTTCTACAGTATGAATGGATAGCATTTTCTCTTTGCTTGTTGGCTTGACTTATGGAGTTATGAATCAGGCAAGAGAATATATCTTCCATGTAACTAAGAAATCTGTTGATCCATTCTGCAAATTAAGACAAGCCAACTTGAATGTTGAATGTTAAGATGCTTGCAGTATACAGTAGTGCTAAAAACAATGTGCTTTTTTCATTCTTGTGTATGTCTGTGTCTTTGAGTTTGGGATAGAGGGAGATGTTGTGGGCTGGGCCTGATTCAGGAAAATGTGATGCTTCAGGCTTAGAACTGGAATGAAATGAAAGGTTTGTAGACCAACAATTAACAAAAGGTTTACTTAACAGGGTAAGGGTATTTACACAGGATTGACTTAGTGGTGCACAGCTTACCTGACTCTGCTGTCTCGTGAGAAGGTTAGGGAAGGAGCTGCTAACTCTTCCTGCAGTGATGTTTGTATTTAGGCTGTCAGAAGTTCTGTCATTGATTTGGGACTTAATATCCCCTGGGTTATGTCTCAAACACAGTTTTAATTCCTTTTAAAGAAAAAGTAGCAGAGCTGATGTGGGCTAGGGCCTCAGAACATTGTTCCAACCACATTGTATGTATGTGTTTATGTGTGTGTGCATGTATGTGTATGTGTGTGTATATATATGTATGTATTTTCTCTCCCACTGTTAATTAAAATTAATCTCTTATGAATAAAGGCTATATCCTATCTTGCAGGTTATAAAAACCATAAAAGTGTTTACACAAAGTAGACCAAGAATTTGTTAATAAAAATTCAACAAAGCTGTCTACAAAACTTTTTCTTCTTTTAAACATCCACCACGTCGCAGGCACTGTTCAAGGAGTGCATGGGGGAGACAAAGATGAATAAAATAGGGACCCTACTGTTAAATAGCTAAATAGTTAAATAAGAGTCTTCTTTTGGGGGAGATGTGGCAAATACTAAAATGCAAATTAGAATATGGTATGTGCAGTGAAGAGGTACAAAGCATCATGAGAGATCTAAGGAGGGATAGATTGTTTTTGTCTGTATATATCATGGAAGACTATGAGGTCACATCCAAGTTAGGTATGATATATGGGCAGACTTTCAGCAGGTAAAGATGGAAGAAAGGTTTTATTCAAGGTATGACAAGTGACTATTCAAAACCTTAGTTTTAAATTAGTTCAGCAAATGGAGTCACATAGCACCATCTAGCCTTTTGTTTTTATTTTTGTTTTAAACTAATTTTGAAATGCATTATCTTAATTTGACAAGTATCATGTGCTCATTTAGAACCCGGATATTCTAGTCACATTTATCAGAAGACATCACTTTTGAATAATGGTGATGGTGATGATGATAATAAGCTTATAAATCAATTTGTATTATGTTCCATTCTCTTTCTCAAGTAACTCTAAAATTCTATAATCTTGTCATCCTAAATTCCCAAATGGCTACATTTTTGGAACCAAGAAAGCAGATTATTTATAGTATACATCGGGTAAAGTCAAGTCCATCATAGAAAAGATACTATCTGAATAATTCTTTTGCTATTACCAATATGATTCTCTACTTTCCTTGCTCCCTACCACATCATCGAAGATAGAAATGACCTGGTATGCTTATACATTTCTGTTTCTCTCATTGATTTTTATCCTAGAGATAACTATAATTTTGTGGAATTTTTTAATGTAGAGAGGGCTCTAGAAATGTACATTGTTTATTCATTTTATTAGGTTAATGGGGTAAGCTTATCATATCTCATATAACTTTATGTTGAAGGCTGTGGTCTTGGTATTAGAAATTCTTCAGGGAAAGCATTGCATGATCATTATTTGAATCTAGAAGGTGTTCTCCCTAAAGATCAGATTTTAGGAGGAAAAGTATGGACCAATCAAAACTGAGAGCAGGGCCATGAAATAGAAATCAAGAGTTGTGGGATGCTTACCCAACAGTCTCAGAATTTGCCACCCTCTAGTAAGAGGCAATGTATTTAATTTCCAGTTTCTTGAAATGCACTTGGCTAGTTATCATGACTAGCTTTACAATTTACTAGTTTTACAGGTTACTAGTTTTATTGCTTAAGTCATATGCATGCTGCCAAAAAGGAGAAATAGATTTTACCCTTTTGTGCATAAAACTTGGCTTTCTGTATTAAATTGCTGTTTCCTTATTGGGATATCTATCTAATGTATATTTTCAACCATACTTGAGGAATTAGCTTTGCAGTTTGCCTCTATCAAACTTCCTAAAGAAAGTCTCTTATCTTAATTTGAATTCAATATAAATAGTATGTTTTCTCTGATATTTTCCCAACAGGTACACCCACTTACAACAGCTTCTATGTTTTCTGCAAAGGAGATTGTCAAGATGTTCAGTCAGGAAAATTCAGGGTATGGTGCAGCACCTGTAAACAGACAGCACTGACCTTGGACCAGGTAAGGAAAGGCAGTGTCCAGAAGGATACTGTCTGGAAAAGAACAATGCATTTTCCCACAGGGTTTCTTTTTATTGTTTATCATTTTATCATAGGTCACTGGCAGCCAAAGACATGTCCCTTTATTATATTAATCTCTACTTAAAGTTTTACTTAAAACAGGCAGTTTTACCCTTTGGAAATAACCCTTCCATTTAAAACCATAGGAAGTATGATTAGATACTTCTTTTTCTGTCTCCCAAACACAGTGGTATCAAATCCATGTGTAAGTGTTGTTTTTCCTATTGAAATGTTTATGACCAATGCAATGGACATATGAGGACATATAAAGCTTCAGTTGGAATACAGGGTAGAATTTGGCTAGAAAGAAAGAAAAGGAAGGAAGGGAAAGGAGGAAGGGAAAGTGAAAGAGAGAAACAAAGAAATAGGGAAGAAGGGAAGGGAGGAAGGAAAAGTAAGACTTACCATATGTCAGGCACTGTACTAAGTAATGGAGATATAAGTACAAACAGAAAGCCAGTCCTTGCCCTCAAACAGATTACATTCTAATAAGGGAAGATATTTGTAAGGGAATAATGGACAAGGAGAGGTATTTTGGACTGGAAAGTCATAGGAAAGTTGAGCATAACCAAAGACAATTAACGTACATTTATTTTCCAGTAATGGTAATGTTGATTTGATTATTTTCTCCAGATTTAAAGTTGGAAATGGGAAAGGTACATATGTGATATTATCGCATATGTTATTGTACAGACACATATGGAGATAGACTGTTTCTATGTGCCCTACTCCATCTATGTTCTTTTTGGACTATGGCTCCCAGAAGACTGTGTGTAAGATTCCTTAAACTGTTCAGACTTTGGCTTGAACTAGTATTTACTCTGGTTTGTGTCTAGGACATGGTTGTCATTTTTTCATGACTCTGTACCTTTTCATTAGCTGTCCGCCATGCTTGGAATGCTCTCCATCCTAATCTCTGTCTCCTGGCTTGCCTAGATTTCTTCAAGATTCAACTCAAATTAACTTTCTGAAAAGATGTCTTTCCTCGTCCCCTTAATAAGTGTCTTACTTCTGATATTACCACCACTTTCCCTGTGTTTTACAGGGAATGTACATCTTGAATGTACATAATTGTTTACTTGTCTCCCCCATTAAAATGTGAAATGAAGTGGAGGCACTATTTTTGCCTTTCTTTGTATCTCTAGAGCTTAGCACAATGCCTGATACATAATAATTGCTTATTGACTTGTCTTCTTGACTTGATTACCTACCCATCTTCCTCAAGCTATCCTCAAGCTCACTAGTGGTAGGAGCAGTATTTTAACCTGTCCCTTATGCAGATGAAGTTGGTTTTTCCTTAAACGATATTGAAACATTTCTCAAGACTTGATTGGCTTAGAGGAATAAGATCAGCCTGTTGACATCATCCTCGTCACTTCTGTACAAAGCAGCCATAAGAGACAAGTTTGGCTGGTATATAGAGATAGTTAATATAGAAAAGGGAGCTTTATTTAACTTAATCAATTTGAGGTGTCTATCCTCAAGACCTATCCTTGTTGAATATCATTCTCCTGCTACGACAAAGAAAATCTTTTTTTTTTTAACTGTTGAATGACTTACAAGTCAT
The DNA here is from genome assembly GCF_900497805.2 of Vombatus ursinus. Lineage (NCBI taxonomy): Eukaryota > Metazoa > Chordata > Mammalia > Diprotodontia > Vombatidae > Vombatus > Vombatus ursinus. The sequence continues at coordinate 3,065,200 of NW_020950417.1, read as the reverse complement.
TTTGGGCCATAGTTGAATCGAAACTACTGACAGACTGGTGGTATAACTCAAGCCTTGTCCAGAACAACCTGGGAGGCTCTGTCTTCTCTTTATAATTCTTTCTATTGTTAGCTCTTTTTTTATCCTTTTTTTGATGAGGCAATTGGAGTTAAGTGACTTGCCCAGGGTCACACAGCTAGTTAAGTGTCAAGTGTCTGATCTGAGACCGCATTTGAACTCGGGTCTTCCTGACTCCAGGGTTGGTGCTCTATCCACTGCACCACCTAGATGCCCCCTCTTTATAATTCTTTCTTATCAAAATCTGTGCTAGGTAATGCAAAGTGGTAAATTGCAAAGTTCATGCACAGACTTCTGAAAAATGTAATCCAAAGAGGATATCAAGTATGCAAAAGGTCATCTCCCACTCCTCTCCAACAAAGATGATAATAATAATTTATTGTAATACATTATTACATAATACTGTTATATACATATTTATATCATATAAAATTATATTATCTATATTATGTAATGTAGTATATATATCATATAAAATTATATTATCTATAGATGCTGCATTGTAGATATCATGAAAAGGAACACATTTAAAATTGCAGTGAATGTCTTAATGTTGTAACTGCTCTAGTGCTAGAAAAAAACACTATACCTTCCTTTGTGGTGACCTTAAACAGTGTTAGGCAATTATAGTATTATACAATGTCGTCATATGTGAAAGTGGGCATTGTGGCATTGTGTCAAGAGGACAATGTTTGTTCCAGAATTCAAATCATGTTTCTTCTATTTATTATTGATATTACCTTGGGCAAATCATTTTTGTTCTCAGTGTTTTGGTCTCCATCTTTGTAAAGTAAAGAACTAGAGTAGATGTTTTCTAAGGTTCCTTCCAGCTATAAATTATATGATTCTAATAAAGCACCAGAGCTCTGAGAATGTGGGAATATTGCTTTCCAAATTTCTGTTCATTTTGTTTTGCATCATTCAGGTACTGGGAAATAGGGAGAAATGGCGATGTTTAGGGGGGCAGTATTTTTTCACTTTTAGAAATTTCTATAAGTAGTTATTTGCCCTCACTACAAACCTTCAACAAAAGAAGGACTAGAAATGTATTTTTGGAAAAAACAGTAGTATCCCCTAAGTTTAACCAACTTTAACAAATCAAGCAAACATTATGAAGCTTATAAATCCTCTATTTTCATGTATCTTGCTTAACCGTATATGAGAATTTCAACCAGCCTATTTCTACTGCCCTTATTTATCTTGAAGTAAGAGGACTGTATGGGGATGCAAATGTGTGATGCATTTACTTGATTCATAAAATGTTGTAAGGAAAATATCAGAAGAGTGGTTAGATAGGACCCTTAGTCCAAAGTTTCTTAAACTTCCCTCGTGGCTGATTTGTCTTCAGCTTACTACTGTATGTGGTTGTTTGAAGTATTTCACATGTTCATCTAGGCTGCTTACCTTTGTTAGTATGATGCTAATTGAGGTGAAGGTGGGGATTTAAATTTTTTTTATTAGCAGAACATAGCTCTATTTGGTTAACAGCCACAGACTGCCCTGATTCTCTCAACAAGTCTATTTTCCCTTCATTATTCATTCCTTCAACCAATAACTTTCAGTGTCTACTCTGTGTAAAGCATTGTGGTAGGTACTATAGAGGGTTACAGAGCTGAATAAGACATAGTTCTTATGTTCAGGGAGCTTATTTGTGGTCTATAAGGTAAAGGAAGACAAATATAATCAAGGTAGGATAAGAAAGTTTAATGAGCTATTACACCAATACATGGTCAGAAAGGGAGGTTGGGTGAGGGAGTACTCAGTGGAACTCATCAATTTGGAAAACCCAAATAGAACCACATTGCAAATAGTGGCAAAAAAATATCTTCTTTATGCATTAATGACAGTAGCTTCTTTTAGGGCTGGGTTTTCCCAATCTGGTTATTATTAATCATGTTCCACTATTTCAAGGAATAATGTCCCTGGGGCACACCTCATATATCTGTACTGGGGGCCTCCATGTCCTTTGCCTTCCTTAGGAATTGTACATACAACAATTCACTGACAATTTGGGTTTCTTCTCCACTAGCTGCTCCACTCAAGCCACTCATACATTTGTTCGATAGTTACCATACAGTTCTAGAAATTGAGTTTTCTAGCCAGTGCCTTCTAATTGCTCAAGGTGTTCATATGGAAATCAGATGCTGGGAAACTATACTTGGATCCTATTTATCCTGAATAAAGTGCCTTTTCTTTGAGGGACTGGTTTTTTACAACTTTCTCACAGCTGTCCTTGTTTCTGCCCCTTTCCACTATCAAAACTGTCCATTTCCAAAAGGTCCACTCTCTTACAGACACGTTATCTCATTTCATTTGCCCAGCAACGTAGTGAAATAGATAATATTTACTTCCATGCTTCTTTGGATTTGTGATCTCATTAACGCAGGTGCTCCCTTGACTAATATAGATTGCAACTCACCCTTTGTCTTCTTGCACAATGCTATCCATATCCTCTCATAAAGCCTCCATACAAGGTTTACCATATTTTCATATATTGAGGAACTTTTCTCTAGGCCTTTTAGCATTCTCTCATTACCAATGTCACCACAAAATTCTTTGGAGATAAGTGATTTCTGTTTTACAGCCATATAACATTTGATTATACTAGAAAGGCCTCTAGTTTATCACCCTTATAGGTAATGTTTGCTCTTCTTTTAAATAGATACTACTTATATTAAAGAAAGATCTATTTATTCTCATGCTTCCTAATGTTTTTGTTTCCTCTCCCACCCAACAGTTCATAGCAGTCTCGCTTGTTACTTTGAAAGCCACTAGTGAAGAGAAAAATCACAAAATTGTGAGGGTCTGAGGGTAGAGGGAAGCTATCTTTTCCATTTCAGTTCTGGCTCAGTACTTAATGAGTCATCAGTCCTTCCATCTCCTTAGCTAACCACAAGACTCAATGTTTCTCCACAATACAAACCTCCTAGTCACTCATGGCTAGAAGTAGGCTAATCAAACATCCACATGTTGAATTGAAACCAGGAAGAAAATACCTGGGCACCCTCGATATACCACACCAGGAAGATCAAATCATGCTCTAAGGACTGGTTCCTTATTGACTACTTCCCCTATTATACTTGGAAGGATTTCCTTTTTTTTTTTTTTAATGAGTTTTTATTGATGTCTTTTGTAACAGCACAGTGATTTCCTTCATTATCTCTCCCACTCCCATCTCAGAAAGCCATCCTACGTAACAAATTTTATTTTTTAAAGGGGCAGCTAGGTGGCACAGTGGATAGAGTGCCAGACCTGGAGTGAGGGAGACCTGTGTTCAAATCCAATCTCAGACACTTACTAGCTGTGTGACCCTGGGCAAGTCACTTAACCCTGTCTGCCTCAATTTCCTCATCTGTACAATGACATGGCAAGCCACTCCAGTATTTTTGCTAAGAAAACCCCAAATAGGGTCACAAAGAGTTGGACATGGCAAAAAGGACTGAACAAAAAGAAGTGTGGATTTGTAGTAGATGAAGAAGGCATGACTGTGTGGCTTTCCCCAATGGCAATGAGCAACATGTGAGCAGAAGTGAAGGTTGAAGTATGCTGAAGGTGACCCAAAGCTGAGAAGAGACAGGCAATAAATGATAGTAGGACAAAGGGTACAATTGATTCAAAGGTGAAGGAGAGTGCATTGCAACAAAGATAACTATATTTCAATAGGTAGAAAACAGGTAAAGAGTGTTTTTACTTTAAGGATAAAATTAAGGAATTTCAGTTGTAAAAAACTCACTAAAATATTTGCATAGCAATTAAAGAGATTGCTGAATAAACATTAGCAATACATATCTCATGTATTTATTTATCAATAAACGTGATAAAAATAGTAGATATGATAAGCTATTCACAATAAAGTGCATATACTAGGGCCAATGCAACATATGATTCGGCTTCATGTTTAGCTTCTAGCCAGGTGTCCCAAGCAACATCCCAGATCCATCTGCTAGAAATCTGTGAAATGAAAAGACCAAATACCAATTTCAGATTTTACATTTTCAATTCAATAAATATTTATTGAGGTGCTTTGGGGGGAGGAGAATATATACAGGTTAAATCACAGATCTTATAAAATGCTGAAGTATATTTTAAATATGATTTTTGGGTAAAATTGGTGATAGTAGAGTTATATTCTCTGTATACTCCATGTGCATATAATCCCCAATATAATCAATGTATGCAATTCTTTTATTTTATGAAATTTAGAGTATCATTTCACTACCATTTACTATGATTTATAGGGTCATATTTGTTCTTTCTTTACTTTTGAACATATTGCCAATCAAATTTATGATTTCTTGAATACTTGGGGTAATGACTAACCCTGAGCTTCCAGCCCCTACAGTCCTCCAATAAATTCAGTAATAAGTAATAAGCACCTTATCTGCACTGGGTATTATGTTAGGTTATAAGGAAACACAAAGACAAAAATAAAAATCAGCCCCTGTCTTCAAGCAACTTTTTACATAGAGAACGTGGACACAGAACATTAAGTACAAAACAAATACAAGGTAATTTTCTGGTGGGAAAAATCAGTTCTCACAGATAGAATTAGTCTTCACTAGCGCCTGAAGGGTTCTGACTACTGTGGTCCCGAGGCAGGAGAAAAATAAGTACTCATGCATATAGCAGCACCTGGTCAGTCTTACACTGATTATGTTCTGACCTTTTAATCTGCTTCTGGTATAGTGATAAAGAACTTGGATGGTTCCACAGAAGCTGGGGCACTCAGCCTTTTCTCTTGTGAACCCAGAATGTGGTTTGTACCAGATTTAGTCCTGGGAAGAGCCTGGCCTCTAATGAGAAGAGGCTTTCTGTTTTCACTTACTGGCTTACATCTTCCACCTCAGGAACCAGAGAATGATTTTGCTTATGGCTCATATCTAGGGCTTCCCCTGAAAAGGACGGGATGGGATAGGGAATGTGTAAAAATATATTCAATACACAATAAATAAGAATCAAGTATGGGAAAAGTAATTCATTCCTACAGACACAAGAATGGCTAAACATTTTAAAATAATCCCAACAATTCTGCAGAAACACTAACAAAAATGAGATTAAATAATTTATAACTCATAGTTCAATCTGCTTGAAGGATGATACAAACTTCATTAGAACAAAAAACAATTTTTCTGTATTAATGCAAATGTTCTGTAATATCCACCTTGGCTCTCCCCACCCACTCTTTTCAATTTCCATTAGGAATGTGAGCTCCTTGAGAGCAAGGATTATCTTTCTACTTGAATTTGTATTCCCATCACTTCCTGCCATGTCAGACTGAGAGTAAGCACTGAAAAAATGCTTCCTGACAGACACCTACCTCCAAACCTTCATAACTGATATCCCCTATGCCTAGAATGTATTTTTCTTCTCACTCCTGCTGCCTCTTTAAATCTCTAGTTTTCACTGAATTATCTCCTTATACATAAAGCCTTTCCAGATCGTCCCAGTTATTGATAGTGCTTCTCCTCATTTAATTACCTCTTTTATGTATATAGGCATATAAAATTGTGTTTGTCTCTCCTGATAGAATGTAAGCTCATGGAGGGCAGGAGTTTTACTTTGTCCTTGTATTCCCAGTGCCCAGCACATAGTCAGTACTAAATAAATGACTGGTTCCTGAATTGAAGTCTCTATCCATTAGACCATACTGCCTTTGGTACAATATGTCTCTTAAATGTTCTCACTACCTTCAAATCATTTGGCGTACCAAGTTAATCTTCCTAAAAACCCCTGTTGCTTAAAACATTTAAATGATTCATCATAGGATATGATTAAATTTCTTATACCTTATAGTCAAGGACCTCTACAAACTGGCTCTTACTTGCAACTCTTATTTCCTATTAATAAGTCATAAAACTCTCTGCTCCCACCAAATCTGTCTATTCACTGCCTCCCAAACTGCCTCCCGTGCTTTCCTATTTCCACATATTTATTCCTATTATTTCTCCAATGGGTACTGTATTATCTTAAATCTTCTTCATCCAATCAAATCCAATTCATCTTCCCTCAAGGTCCATTTTGCAGTATTACCCATTTCATTAAAACACACAAAAAACTCCAAGAGGGGTTCTTAACCTGTGGTCCATGGAGAGATTTCAGGGGATTTGTGAACTTGGATGGCAATAAAAACCACATCTTTATTTTTGCTAACCTCTAGCTGAAATTTAATAGTTACTTCAATTATTTAAGAACACTATTCTGAGAAGGGCTCCATAGGCTTCACAGACTGCCAAAGGGTTCTATGACATAAAAAGCTTAAAGACCATCCCAAGTGAAAGTGAACTATTTCTACTCAGTTCCTGAAACACACATTTGTCCATGAGTAACTTATTATTACGTACTGCCTAGTGTTAATATTGTATGTGTAAATATAGGTATGTACATGTTTATGTGTATATATACATATGTATTTATAATATATATATATATATACATATACACATATAACATCTCTCCAATTAAAATGTAAATTTTATGAGAACAGAATGCTTCTTTGGTTCTTCCTTGGTGCCTTGCACACTAAGCTGCATACAATAAGTGCTCAATAAAAAATGTGTTAAATATTAAGTGATATAGAAAACATGACATCTGGCATTATCATGAACCTTATTTAACAATGGGATGCCTGAGTTAACTAAATGGATTACTAATTTTCAAGAAATGCATTAAATACATTTAAAATCATTAAATAAACCATTGATATGATGGTAAGTATGTAACAATTGGCTCTCTAGGGAAAAAATGTATGTGCAATACATTCTTCAGTTTAATCTGCTTTATTAACATTTTCTCCATCACTTTATGTCTCGAAATCAACAAAATGACAAATTATACTCTGATTTGTAGTGTTTGCTTATTTCCAAGGTGTAAATGCTCACAATGAAAATTTAAGTCAGCTCTTGTAAGTCAGTACAAGTTGGATCTCACATACCCCTAAATACAATTATACCAAACATAATTTAATCTTCATTTGATGATTCAGAATTATGTAATATCTGATTAGTGTCTTTAAAATAACCTAACCATGATTTAATCACCATGGGGAATTTTAGTGTGGAAACTCATTTTACTGAAGCAGATCAGGCACTCATCTATTACTTTTCGAATTAAAAAAACTGCCTGAGACACTAGGAGATTAAAGTCATTTGATTCAGATCATATAGTATGTTTCAGAGGCAGGACCTGGAACTTTGGTCTTCCTGACCAAATCTAAGACCAGATCTCTTATCTATTATGCCATGTGGCCTCTCAATGATCATCATTAGAAATAAAAATTAATGTGTTATAGATGTATAAACTAGGCAGGTAGGTGGTGCAGTACACAGAGCACCAGGCTGAGAGTCAGCAAGATATTTACTAGCTCTGTGACCCTGGGCACATCACTTTACCCTGTTCGCCTCAGTTTCTTCATCTGTAAAATGAGCTGGAGAAGGAAATGGCAAACCACTCTAGTATCTCGGCCAAGAAAACCCCAGACAGGGTCACAAAGAGTTATACATGGCTGAAATGACTGAACAAGATGTATATAAGTGTCAGTAGACAAAATTTTTCTATACTTACTTTTATTGACTGACCAGTTTTTTGAATAAGTATTATTTTTACAATGTATTTATATCGAGAGAAAGCAAATTCTTTGACAGCTGCTAATACACGATCTGCCAGTTCAAGTGACAAGAGAGAAAATGTTTCTTCACTGTACTTGACATTCTTAAGTCTGTCCTATTAAAAGAATTTTAAAAAAGCAATCCTTAATTTCAATCTAGAAATTTTTAGCATAAAAATTAGAATTTGACAAATTAAAACCAAAAAAATGGAAACACATCTATCTGCTGTCCTTTAAAAGTCCTTCACTAATGGCATAGAGATGACCCTGGCTACTTGGAGGCTATACTATGAGAACTAAGGCAGTTTCTACCAAATTTGAAAAGGTTTCAAATGACATATGACATATTAAATTTACTGTCCCAAGAACCAGCTTATACATAGACATGCACATCATCAGGTTAACCATTAGGTAATGAATTTTTTGCCCTTGGTGATACATAATATAGGAGAAAACCCGAAACCCCACAAAATGTTCCTCAATCTTGTTTATGTATTTCTTTCACTTCAGCATTAATAGTGGCCTGGTTGCATAAAAGGGATGAGAGAATGTTAAAAACTATACAACTTTTAGACTGTCTACAAAAATTAATGTAACTATTGGCACTCCAAACATGAGAACTTTGTCCAATGGCAAATAAGCTGAACTGAGTCACATCCACATTGATATGTTCAGAATAGTGAAGTGTTATCATTTCACCTTGCCTGGTACTGTTCATAATAAAGATAAGCAAAAAGACCACCAGGGAGACAATTACATCTTAAGGACCAACATAATTACAGAGTTTGAAGGAATAGAAAAACTACAAAGAATTTGACAAGATCTTCCAAATCAAGTCAACTAATACCTAAATACTTGATAACTTTAATGAAAAAATGGGCACAAGAGGGGAAAATAAAAAAAAAACAAAAAACGTTAGTGTACAGGGGACTGGCCCTTAGCCAGCATTAAACTGAGAGTGCATAGTGAGTGTAAAGGAAGACTAGACAATGAGCCAAGTCCTTAGAAGCACTCGAGTGCCTTTGGTGCAATCCCCTGCGTGGAAAAGGATAGAGAACCTACTTCTAGAGAATCTTAACAAGTAATAGTTGTGGATAGCCTTTGCAGCATGAATAGCTAAGACTCTCTAACTGGTTCTGGTCTGCTAACCACATTGTGAATAGGAGCCTCTTAATTGTCTGCAAGTACACAGCCAGAACTAGCTAATCTAGCTCATCCTTTTCTTGATTTCACTTCTTCCAGTCTGTCAGAATTCTGGTGAGAAACAATTCTATAAAAGGAGAGAGGCCCTAGGCTTTCCCCACCAAGACTGACATGTGACGTGCAAATACTAGTTCTTGCCTCAATGTCTATTCTTTCATTTTAGGTGAAGGAGGTTGGAGATGACTGTGATAATTTATGAGTTCTGCCAGGTCCAGAAGTCAAGTCCATGATGGATTTTGCAGGCAGCTGGTTTAGCACTGATGATAGCCTAAGAAGCAAGGAGCGATGTTCAGGACGACCCAGCCCAGTGACATCTGAGACAAGGGCTCATCCAATTGATATACCACATTTATACTTAAACTTGATAGGACCAATGATTTGTAGACACTGCAGTAAGTTTATGCCCACTTTCTCCCAGAGTCTAAGGTAATAAAGGGGAGAGTGTACCCCAGAAGTATGTATATGGGGGGGTGTTTGTTTTTGATATGTCTTTACATCCCTATGTAAAACTAATTGATGCTAATTGATGCTAACAGTTACCCACTAGTGCCCAGCTGGGCACTAGTGGGTAACTGTGAGGGTATCATTTTTGAAATGAAGGCTTGAGCTGACAGAAACAGAGAAGAGGAATCTCAATATCAGTGGTATTTTAGAACTCTGAAGGGGCAGTAGCTAGCCTTTCTCTCCGAAAGTGAGAACAAAGAGAAAAATTCACCACATTGGAAACTATATTCAAGGATTAAGAAATAAGTCGCAAAAGATTTTGATTTTTCCGAAGCCCTCCCCCCATTTGTGTTTGCTTAGAGATTAGGGCCAAGAGGCACACACAAACACAATCACCTTGAAAAATAAGATTAACTTTATCTTTAAAAAACAAAACATGAATGGTTATCAATATTAGAAGACAATAAACTGGGTACAGAAAAGTTTAAATCAACAGTAAATTCGAAGAGTAAGAATGAGAATGTGCTTTGTGCAATATTATGTCAACGTGATCTATTTAATTTATTAATCAATCATTTATTAAGTACCTATTATGTGCCAAATACTGTGCTAGATGCTAGTGGCACAAATATACAGAAAGAAACAACGCCCATTCTCAAGAAACTTTCATTCCATTGGGGAAGTCATTAAACAATTTATTCACTTTTAAAAAAAATCATGTTTTTAAATTCTGAATTTAACATTAAAAAAGATATTCCCATATAAAGAGCAGAACATAAAGCAGATTATATGTAAAAATAATTTTAAATAGCTTACTTTAAAAAAGTACACAAAAAGGGAAGAGAACAAGCATTTACTATATATCTACTATGTGCCAGGTATGAAGCTACTTGAGTATGCCTTCAACCCAATTTACTCTGCCTCTCATTGACTGGCTAATAAGAAATCTCAGCCCAAGCCTCTGTTGGTTACTGTTTGGGTTTTGATGGAGAAGAGTAAGTGTAAATACCAATTGTTTCTGTTCTGGCCAGAAACCCCGAGGGTTTTCCCCTCTTTTACCTCATTTCTTACTTAGCCTTAATCCCTGTATGGGTGTTACTTTAAGATAAACTGAGACCTGGGAAAGACCTTAGCTTAAAAAGGCCAAGGTCTTCCACTGCATCAGGGGCCATTTCCAGTCATCCTGATCTATGTCTTGCCACTAGACCCAGATGGCTCTGGAGGACAGAGTGAAGATGGTGACTTTGCATAGCCTTGCCTCACTTAATTCCAATTCACTTGCAAGTCAAGACATCACTTTCCCGATGTTATTGATCTTCAAGAGTGAAGGACAAACAACAACAACAAGTGCCAGGTACTGTCTTAAGGGCTTTACAAATATTTCATTTGATACTCACAACCACTCTGTAAGGCTGGTGCTATTAGGATCCCCATTTTACAGCTAAGGAAACAGGCAGTAAGTAACTTGCCCAGGACCATACAGCTAGTAAGTGTCTGAAGCTGTATTTGCACTCAATCCTGACTCTAGACACAGTACTCTATCCACTGTTATACCTGTATTCAACTTAGTATTTTCATTGTTTTATTTTTAGGCTCTGCCCAATGAACTTTATTGTGCTTATCTTTATATGGGGCTGAATTCAAATATAAAGTCTATTCCTGAATCAGGCATACATATCAAAGTTCTTAATCATGTTTTCATTTGGTATTATTTTTTAAAATTCCATTATATTTTTAGTTCTGAATTCTTGTTCTCTCCTATTTCCCCTCCTCTACTCATTGAGAAAGCAAGAAAAACAAAACCCATTACGAATGTGTATAATCAAGCAAAACCATTTTCTATTAGACAGCAATATTTTATTTTCAAAGCACCAAGTTTCAAAGTTGCATTGCTTGTCTGTTTTCTTCGAAAATTCCTTCAGTTCTCTTCTGTGCATTTTGAAAAAAATAATCAAGTCTCTTTTTTTTCTCCTTTTTTTTTGTGAATACTATAGCTAGCTCCTCTCCCCCCAAAATAAAAAAAGCCCCCAACATAATCTTAGTAATAGATAAACATAATAAAGCAAAATAAACATGTGCATTTGATATGTTAAAAATAAATGTCTAATTCTCTACCTTGAGTAGAACATCTCTCTCAGGAGGTGGGTAGTACATTTCCTAATCAGTTACATGGAATTGTTGTTGGTAATGGCCAACAAAGTTCTTAAGTCTTTAAAATTTTGCTTTTCTTAACAAATAAATAAATTGTTGAATTGTGTAAATTGTTTTCTTGGTTCTATGTAAATTGTTCTGATTCTTTCACTGCACTTTGAATTCATAGAAGTCTTCCCAAGTTTTGCTGAAACCATTCATTTCCTCATTTCTTATGGCACAATAATATTTTATTATTATTAATATATCTTAATTTGTTCAGGCCTGGTTTAGCTCTCAGGCTAAAGTTGCCAACTTCTATTTTGAGCTTAACACCTCTCCCCCCTAAATCTCCTCCTCTAATTAAAAAAGGAGGAAAAATAAGTTACATAGAAGCATAGTTAAGCATAATAAATCCTCAGTGTCTGTGTCTGAAAATGTCTTTAATTCTTTATCTCTGTCAGGAAGTAGGTAGATTTCTTATCACAGAACTTGTGGAGTTGTGGCTGGTCATTGTGTTGCTAAGCTTTCAATATTGTTTTTCTTTATTATTTGTTACCGTTTCCTGGTTCTGCTCACTTCACTCTAAACTAAATCATGAGTCTTCCCAGGATTCTCTGAAACAATCCCTTTCATTATTTCTTATGGTGCAATAATAATCCATTCTAGACACATGCGATAGTTTGTTCAGCCATTTACCAATTGGTACGCATCCCCTTTATGTCTAGTTCTTTGTTACAAAAATATTTTTGTACATATGGGCAATTTCCCTTTTCATTTTTACTATTTTTGGTATAACCTTAGCAATTGTATATCTGGGTCAAAGAGCATGCAAAGTTTAGTGACTCTTTGTGTATAGTTCCAAATTGGTTTGCACAATGGCAGGATCAATCCAGAGATACACCAATGTGCATTAATATGCCTGTCTTCCAAATAGCTCTCAATATAACTGTCATTCTCTTTCTAGTCATTTTTGCCAAACTGATGGACATGAGGTACAGCCTCAGTTGTTTTAATCTGCATAATTATCATTAGTGATTTGGGGTGTTTTTGTATATGGTTTTTGATAGCTTGAATTTCATCCTATTAGAATATCCTGATTACATCCTTATTAGAGACATCTCTAGTTTATCTTCATTATGTATAGTGCCAACTTTTGGTGTCAGATTCAGTTTATTGATTAGGGAAACATCTGTTTATTCCTATGCTTTGCAGTCTTAAAAAAAGTTTTTATTAATGTCTTTTTTACATAGATCACCATATTTTTTCCCATCAATATCCCTCCTCCCCCATGCAAAGAGCCATGTCATTAAACAATTATTTTTTCTTAGAAGACAAAAAGAGATCAGTACATTGAGAAATTCTGAAAATATGTATGTAAATTTACACTTGTGACCTCCCACTTCTGCAAAGGGGTGTCTTCTCAAAGCTCTTCTTTTAAGTATTGCTTTTTTCTGATTTTCAACATTTATTTTCAATTATTTTGCGTGTGACTGTTCTTTCCATTGACATTATTGTAGTTATTACACAGACTATTTTCTTGGCTTTTCTTACTCTACTTTGTGTAAGGTCATGTAGGTCTTCCTAATATTCACTTGTGGTAAAAACCCTACAAAGTATAGGTATAGAAGGGGCTTTTTTTAAGTAAAGTAGGTCCGACCATGTCACCTCCCTACTCAATAAACTCCAGTGACTCCCTATTTTATCCAGAATCAAATAAAATGCTCTGTTTGGCATTCAAAGCCTTTCATAAACTAGCCCTCTCCTTCCTTTTCAGTTTTCTGTCATCTGATTCCCTGACATGTATCTTTTGAACCAGTGACAATGGCCTCTTTGACTGTTTCATGAACAAGACATTCTATCAGGCTGTCCCTCATGCCTGGAATGTTTTCCCTCTTCCACTCTGATTCTTGGTCCTCCTGGCTTTCTTTAAGTCCTAATTAAAATTCCATTTTCTACTGGAAGCCTTTTCTACTACCTCTTAATTTTATTAACTATTTCCTATTTATCCTGTGGATAGCTTGTTTATACAGAGTTGTGTGCTTGCTGTCTCCTCTATTAGACTGTGAGTTTCTTGAGGGCAGGGATTGGTTTTTTCTGTGTGGTTAGTGCTTAGTGCAGTACCTGGCACATAGTAGGTACTTGATAAATGTTTACTGACTAATACCAAAAGCAAGTAACATATGCAATGGGGATACAATAGAACCTTTTCTGGTAAATATGGAAGGAAAGCAAAGATACCCACTCTCCTCACTATTATGTGATATAATTCTGGAAATGCAAATAATGACAATAAGAGAAAGAAATTAAATGTGTAAGGACAGTTAGAGAGTTGATAAAATTATCCCTATTTGCTGACGATATGATCATTTACTCGTAAAATCCTAGGGAATTGGCAAATGATATTAATCAAGGCAGTAACTTCCGCAAAGGTTGCAGGATAAAAAAAAAATCTTCATTTCTAAGAGGCAATAACAGAAAGTGAAATTCCATTCCAAATAACAAAGCAAACAAAAGACTTTTATATAGATTCAATGACAAACTATTCCTTAAAGGAATAAAAAAATTTCAATACTACCAAAGTTAATTTACAGTTTTAATGCTATACCAATCAAATTATCAAAGGGATATTTTATAGAACTTCATAAAATAACAACAAAATTCATTTGGAAAAGCAAAAGATTTACAACATAACAAGGAAAATGACCAAAAGAGGTAGGGAATAAAGGTAGAATGGCACTTCCAAACCTTAAATTTACTATAAAGCAACAGTTATCAAAATAATTTAATATTATTTTAAGAACAGAGAGCTAGATTAATGAAACAGACTAGACAAAGAAGAATCAGAAACAATGAAATTCAACAGCCCAGTTTTCAATAAAGTAGACAATATAAATTACTTAGAAAAGAACTCCGTATCTGATAAAAACTGCTGGGAAAATAGGAATGGCAAAAATTATGCTTTCAGCCAACAACTTAAATTATATTTCACAATATATCCTAAGTGGATATGTGATCTTAACATTAAAGATCATAGTATGAAAAATTAGGAGAGAAGCTAATTATATATCTTTCATGGCTATGGGTAGGAAATGTGTTCTTCTAGCTCTGTAAAATAATTTTATGGTAGTTTTATTGGTGTAACACTGAATAAGTAAATTAATTTAGGTAGAGCTGTCATTTTTATCATACTGGTTTGGCCTACCCAATAATATTTTTCTAGTTGTTTAGATCTGACTTGATTTGTGTGAAAAGTATTTTGTAATTGAGTTCATATAGTTTAGGAGATATACTCTTAACCATGCAAGGGAGAGAAGCAATTATAAAAGATAAAACAGATAAATTTGATTACATGAAACTGAAAAGCCTCTGCACAGACACAATTAATCCACCTAGGATAAGAAAGGAAACAGTTAAATGGGGAAAAAAAATTCTTTTATCAAGTTCCTTTGACAAGGGTTTGGTATTAAAGACCAATAAATGATTAACATGTACATATGTTTTACACACACACACACACACACACACACACACACACATTCTGAAGCACCTATCCCCAAAAGCCATTTCCCAATAGTTAACCTGTCAAAGGATATAAACATTTCTCAAAAGAACTGCAAACTATTATCATGAAAGAATGTTCCAAATTACTAAACATGAGAGAAAGACAAGTCAAAATAACCCTGAGGTTTCACTTCATACTCTGCAAATTGGCAAAGAAGAGAAAAAGTACCATGGTACATTTTTGGTGGAGCTTTGCATTGGTATACTCATTTTAGAAAGCAATCTGGAATTATTTAAATAAAGGGACTAAAATGTCCATACACTCTGACCCAGAGATTTAATTACTGGGCCTATACTCCAAGGAGGCCTTTGATAAAGTTCCTATATACACTGAAATATTTATAGCAGCATTTTTTTGTGATAACAAAGAATTGGAAACAAAATAGATGCCTATTGACTTGGAAGTGGCTAAATAATTGTGGTACTTGAATGTAATAGAATTATGATGATGATAATAACAATAATTATAATAATGGTTAACATTTATATAGTTCCTACTATGTGCTTCAGATGGCAGCAGCTTCCAATTCTGACTCATAGCTATGTCATCCTAGGCAAGTCATTTTACTTTCTAAGCCTCAGCTTCCTCATCTTAAAGTAAAGCCTCATAAGTAGTTTTTATAAGACTCTAATGAGATAATGTATGTAAAGTGCTTTATAAATGTTAAAGTGCTATATAAATACAAACTATTATTATTATTCAGTATAATTTTGAATAATTCTTCCTGTATTTCTTTGTATTCATTTTTTCATTTCTTATGACATAATATTCCGCTGGATTCATAAACCACAATTTGTTTAACCATTCTCCAATTATTGAGACAGAGAGGTTGTTAGGAACTATCATTATATAATGTATTATTTAAGGCATAGTTTGTGAACATTCAGAAAGGGAAACAGTGATCACTAGGAGTCAGCACAGCTTTATAAAAAACAGGTCCCATCAGACTAACCTCACATTTTTTTTGACAATGCTACTAGACTGTCATGACTGACTTGATCAGGGAAATGCAATAGACACAGAATACATGGAATCTGACATTCTCTCAAGCTATCCTTGTAGGCAAGATGGAGAGAACAGGGCTAGATGATAGTATAACTAAGTGGATCCAGAAGTGGATGAATGATCAGACCCTAAGAATAATTATTAATATCTCAATGTCAGTTTTAAGAGAAATTTCCAGTGGAGGGCCCCAAGGGAACTTGTCCTTGGTCCTATTTTTTTATCTATGGCTTGGATGAAACCTCAGTTGGTATGTTTATCAAATTTTATGATGACATAATACTAGAAGATATAGCTAATACATTGGATGACAAAATTGGGTTCCCCAAATATTTTAAAAGGCTAGATTCCCCCCCCCACCAAAGCTAATAGTACAAAATTTAATAAAAATAAATCTCTTGTACTTAGGTTAATAAATTCAATTAGGTAAGTACAGAATATGAAAAGCAGGGTTAAAGAACAGTTTATGTGAAAAAAGGCCAGGGGATTTTGGTGGACTACAAATATAACATGAGTAGACAGTAACATGGCAGCAATCAATGGAAGTATAACATCCAAAAAAGGGAGTTATAGTCCCACCCTGGTCAGACCCTTTGTGTCATATTATATTCAGTTCCAGGCACTACATGTATTGAAGGCCAATGTCAAAGCTGGAGTGCATCCATAGAAGGGTGACTATGTCAGTAAAGTGATTCCAAGCCATGCCAAGTGAAGATTAATTGAAAGAACTAGAAATGTTATTCTGCATAATGTTATTGGGTTGAGAGATGTGGGAGGGAGGGATTTATAGGAATCTTCAAATATCTAAAGTTATGCTATACAGCATAAAAGTCAGACTTGTTCTGCTTGACCACAGATGGCAACTTCTACTAATTAAAAAGGAAAAGACAACTTCCAAATGATTACAGCTGTCCAAAAGTGAAATGAGCTGTACTGGGAGGTTACAGAGGTCTTTAAGTAGAGTCTGGATGAACATTTTAGGAATGGTGTAAAAGGTATTCCAATTCACATTCTAGTTGGTTATTATGACCTCTGAGGCTCCTTCTATTTCTGTGATTCTGTATCCCTGAGATACACTATTGTGGAGTAAGAAAAGATGTTGATCTAAGACAAGAGCCTGGATTCAAGTCCAAGCTCCACCGCTACTAGCTTTGGCAAATCACCTGATCTCTTATAGCTTCACTTTCTTCACCTGTAAAATAGTAATTTGAAAAGTATTTGAACTGCCTTTCTCACCATTGTGAAGATCTAATGAAATAACAGATGAGTTACTTTATAAAAAGAGTAAGAAGGTCTCCAATAGGTTGGGTTGATCTTCTACATTAGGTTTAGGAGAAAACATGGGAGAAAAATCAAACAGGATGATAAGAAATGGAGGAATTATACACAGCAATGAAATAATGGATGAGTCAATCAAAATATCAGAGTAAAGGGTTGCATACATACTCTCCCTCATATACTCAACATGCTTCCTGCTCACTCTTGTCTATTAGTTTTAGACCTATCTTGGCAACATAGAGGTAATAATTAACTCATGGTTAACAGGGTAAATTGTAATAAAAATACCATCTACTGTACTTGTCATAGCAGTTACAGTAACATTCAGTAATACATTTTAAACTTCTTAGAGATAATTAGAACATAAAAAACCCATCTTATTATAGAAATCTATCTTATCAAATATTTTAGAAAAAGATATATTGCTCTAACCGTTAGTATCTGTTGAACTTTCCTTTGTACTGAATGAGCTTGGAATTTTCTGTATGGCTCCATTCTATATGTGTTGGCATATTTTACTTTTCCCATGGTCTTCCATTGATCTTTACCTATATCAGCAATTGAGTCATCAAATGGAGGTTCAACATACAGAACATCATGTACAGATTGTCTGAGTCTTTCCCGTAAGATTTGTGCATACTAAAAAAAAAAAAAAACAAAAACCAAAAATATTTTAGTATGGCTCAGGGTTTGTTAGTTGAGTTTCTGCTTTTAAATACTTTTTTGCAGTGGAAGTACCCCGACTGACAGTTGGGGGCAGGAGTGACTAATACCCACCTATAAGCTTATTTTTATACTAGGTTAAATAATAATGAACTCTTTTATTCCTTCATTAACAAATATTTGAGTACATATATATGTATGTATATATAAATACATATGCACATGCATGCACACACATATACGTAAGCAGTCATACACACATATACTACAGTGTCTCAAATTTAGACTGAGAATTGAAGGTCAAACCTGAGAAAATGGCTTGGACTATCCTGTAGACAAGAGGAGGATTAACAAAACGAAGCACCTTAAATCTTTTCCAGGCCTGCCACATTCTGAAACTAAGTCAAGTCTCACACCTCTCTTCTAGACTCCTGTAAAAGGTTGATTTACCTAAATCAGATTTCTTTCTTCACTCCAATATGATTTTCCCAAATCCAACTCAATGATTTCCCCAAATATGACTGCCTAAATTATTTTCCTAAGCTGTAAATACAACTATGTTGCCCACCTACTCAATAAACTTTAGTGACTACCTATCATCTCCAGCATCAAATATAAAATCTTCTGATTGGTTTTTGAAGCCTCACCCTTTTCCTACCTTGCTAAAACTTTACTCTCATCTACATACTCTATGAGCCAATGAAATACAGGCCTTCTTGCTATTCCCCACATAAGATACTCCAATTCTTGCCTTTTCACTTCCATACCTAGAATGTTCTACCCTCTCACCTCCACCTTCTTCTGGCTTCCATGACTCAGTTCAAATCCCTCCTTCTAAAGGAGACTTCCCCAGTCTCCTCTCCTAGCCCCTAACCAGTACTTTCCTTCTAATATTACCTTCTTCTTACACTGTATGTATCTTGTATGAACAACTGTTTGGAAGTTGTCTGTTCCATTAGAATGTGAGCTCCTTGAAGACACAGGACCATGTTTTTTACTTTTTTTGTATACCCAGTGCTTGGTACAGTGCATGGCACATGGTAAGCACTTAAAAAATATTTGTTAACTGATTTCACTACAGCATGCTGCTTTCGTATTAGAGATGCAGAGACACAGGCAATCACAGACACAAGTGTCACAGGGATGTAGAGCAAGACATAGCAAGATCTAGACACAGAGGGTCAGACAAAGCCACATCTTTTGTAGTCATTTCTTTCTACTTATACCACCAACACCTTAGTTCATGCCTTCATCATTTCACCAGACTACTGCAATGTTCTCTTACTAGGTTTCCCTGCTTCTAGTCTTCCTCTTCTCTAATCCATCCTCCATACAGCAGACAAATTGATATTCTTTTTTTTGTTGTTGTTGTTGGCAAGGCAATAGGGTGAAGTGACTTGCTCGGGGTCACACAGCTAGTGTCAAGTGTCTGAGGCTACATTTGAACTCAGGTCTTCCTGTATCCAGGGCCAGTGCTCTATTCACTTTGCCATTGAGCTGCCCCAACAATTTGATATTTTTTTTTAATTTTTTTAGGCAATTGGGGTTAAGTGACTTGCCCAGGGTCACACAGCTAGTAAGTGTCAAGTGTTTGCTCTGAGGCTGGATTTGAACTCAGGTCCTCCTGACTTCAAGGCTGGTGCTCTATCCACTGCGCCACCTAGGTGCCTCTCTATCCACTGCGCCACCTAGCTGCCCCTCTATCCACTGTACTACCTAGCTGCCCCTCAAATTGATATTCTTAAAGCCTAAGCCTGCCCATATCACTCCTCTGATCAAGAAGGTTGAGTGGCTCCCTATAGCTCAAAAGATAAAATAAAAACACCTCCAAATGACATTTAACTTCCTTTGCATTGTGGCTCAAATCTATCTTTCAAGATTGATTTCACATTATTTCCTTTCACACACCGGACATTTCAGCCAACCAGGGATACTTGTTTTCTGTACGTTAACATTTCATCTCCAGGCCCCCTTTAGTACCAGCTGTCCCTTGTACTGAGAATTCTCTCTTTCCTTACCTCCACTTCTATGTTTTGTACCCAGAAAAATGTAAGCTACTTGAAGGCAGGGTATATATTTTTTTATATCCCTAGTGTCTTTGCCTACAGGAGGCATTTAATGCTTGATGAATGAATGGTGCAATGTGGCAACCTTAAATGCTAAATTATTATGTTTAGTGTTGGATTTAAAGTCAAGGGTCCTGGTTTTGAATCCTGGTTCTATTACTTATTATGTGTGACCTTGGGAAATTCTTAATCTGTTTAGGACTCAGTTTTCTCATCTGCAAATGGGGGAGTAACTAAATGATATTTACATTTCCTATCACATCTACATCTCAATTCACCCTATATGGGGGAAAATACCTACTGATGAGAGATCACAGCAGGAATACTGTGTTTAGTTTTGCCTACCACATTTTTAAAACGGCCCTGACAAACTGCAGCACATTTGGAAGAGGGTGACCAGAATGGTGAGAACTGAAAAACGTGTCTTATGAGTAAATGAGAGATGTTTAAAGACTGGAGAAAAAAGGATTTTATTAAGTAGAATTAGCTCTCTTCAAGCACCTGAATGGCTATCCCATAGACGATAGATTTGATTTGCTTTACTTGGTTTCAAGGTTGCATTGCAAATCTCCTGAAAATATATTGGGGGGGGGGGGGAGACTGCCAAATAATTAAGGTTATCAGTCAGGATAAAAAGAAACATTTACATAGCACTTTATAGTAAAACATTTTACATAATGTCCTTTGATTCCCACAAGTAGGATGGGCTGCTTCTGGGTAGGACAGGTAGATAAAAGGACTTAGAACTGGAAGGAACCATGTAAGTCATCTAATTCAATTCACTCCTTTCATAGTTGAGGATACCTCAATTATCCACAGAGGGGTTAAATAACTCCCCTAGGGCTGTGAGGTTACCTAAGGCTCACTTCTGGACCTGTAGGCCACTCATGTCAAGAGTGGGTTCACACTCAGTTCTCCTGATTTCAAACTAGGTGTTTTACCCTCCAATACACTAGGGATTCTTGATTTCTGGAACACTGGGGAGTAAGACCCTGAGAATGCTTTAGCTGAGATGCCACCAAACCTAAGGATTAGGCTAAAAGACTTATCTGGTCCAATCCTCTGGAAGTCAGTGAAGAGCACAAACTTGAAAAGTCTGGGGTGATGCTCAAAGCCTTGGGCCAGCCCCAGCTCTTTGGGAAAGAGCTCATGTTGTGTTTCTGTTGTGTTTTGTTTGTGACAGTGGGGGGTGGATGGGTAGGGGCCCCTAATGCTCCCCCGTTATCACTGGGGGGTGGAGGGTCCCCGTCACTGCTATCACACTCACTGCCTCCTTCTCAAACATGCTGGGCCTCCGCTCTCTCTTCGCCGGGGGCATGGGGGCCCCGGGCTGCTGCGACGGCATCGCCGGGGCCTTCATGCCTCGGCCGGCAGAGGCAGAGGTACCGGCGGGAGGGATGTTTCGTTTTTCCATGGTGCTTCGCGTCCTCCTCTTTCTCCTAAGCCGCGGTCAGGCGGGTCTGCTCTATAGCTAACGTCTCTTCCCACCCATCCCGACCGAGCCGGCTCTCTGGCCGGAGCCCCGAGACCTTCCCTCGGAGGTACCGGAGGAAACCGGCTCGTAATGACGCCGGGTACCGGCACGCGCCAGGTGAAAAAACTGGGGCTGGTCACGTGCTCCCGAGGCGTGAGGCGCCGGAAGGCGATAGTGCGGAAGTGACGCCATCGCGCCAGCCAGCCAGCCTGGATTCGTGCCGGAAGCCGGAAGAGCTGGAGGAAAGAAGAGGAAGAAGGAGACGTCCCTGGGCTGCGCGATAGGCTGATCTCGCGAGAGGCCCCGTGGGGACAGCGCTGCTGGGTGTAGTTGGTCTCCTCTGTCCAGTGGCGTGGTCAGCCGGGTTCTGAGAAACCACCTCGAAATCCTGGCCGTAGCAAATTTGGCACCTTCTAGGATCGCTACCCCCGCAACTCCATCTGATCAGCCGAGGAGCATGTGTTTGCGTCGGCCAGTCTGCATTCACCGCACGGGCTCCTCATCTTTTTTGGGGCCATGGACCCCTCTGACTCCTGGTGAAGCCTGTGAAACCCTTTTCAAAATAACGTTGTTTTAAAATGCATGATGGAAGGCAATGCTAGATTTCAGTTAGAGGTCAGTGAAAATAAAGATGTAATTACTTTTTTTCCAACTTTGTTCTCGGATCCCCTGAAATCTCCCACGGACCCTTTGGAGCGTTTGTGGATCCCAAGTTAAGAGGCAGTGGTTCGGAGTCTAGAGGAGGGATCAGTAAATTGAGAGACCAGTCAAAGCTCGGCGGTTTTTACCGCCTTCACGAACCCCTTACTCTTGAGACATCCTATAGGGAACTGGGCAGCTTTTAATACAGGAGGGTTTTAAATCAGTATTGGATTGAATTGAAGTCGGGGCTACAGTAGCTAATAGATGGTGGAGTTTCTTCCCTCCAAGAGATTTGTTTAGGCCTGCTTGGGAACCTAAAGCAGGAAGCCAGAGAGCATTTATCAGGGGCTTATTATGTGCCAGACGTTGTGCTAGGATTTTTCATGGTAGTGGAGGAGACAGGTTTAAAATAAATATGTTATGTGTGCATATGTGAGTATACACACGTGTGTAGATGTGTATTATATATATACATCACATGTGTATGCATGTGTATATTATACGTAACCAGTATATATAAATATATATTATGTAATATGTATCAATTATATATGTGTGTTAACCTTACAAGAGGCAGCAAATTTTAAAATACATACATACATGTATGTTATATATATATTTTCTAAAATTTACTGCCCTTTGTAAGATTAACACACACATACATATATACGTGTATGCATATACTAGTGTATATACACACATTATCTACACACACGGTTACAATTTTCACAAATTTTCGGCAAATTTTTACAATTGTGCGTATGTTATGGATTTAGGGGTGGCGAGGCAGGTGATCTATGTATACCACACTGGGGTAAATATTTACTGCTAGCGTCTTCCCCCTGAGGTTACCACCAATTTATGCTGCACATATCTTGTTTGTACATAATTGTTTGCATGTCGCCTCTTCTATGAGACCATGAGCTCCTTGAGGGCACAGACTTTTTTTCTCCTTTCTTTTTAATAAATGCTTCTTAACTTTGGGAATGTACTCTGCAAGTCCCAAGGGTTGGAGGAGGGGAGGGGAGAGGGTTAGGGCAGCCGTCCTCAGTTTGTTTCCTGTTTTAGCTCCTATTTTTTGAAATGTACAGATAGGAAAGGCTTGGGGCAGATCCTCGGGTACCTCCTTCCTTTCCCAAGCAGGAGGGCTGTGTTGGAAGTTCACTCCTCAGGAAAGCAACTACAAAGTCTACCATTCCCAGAGTCTGCCCTATTAGGCAAGGATCAGGAATTGTTCCCTTTTTTGTCTGAATCCTCAGCAGTAGCACAATGCCTTAGGTGCTTAATAAGTTGAATTGATGCTTCTCTGCCCCTAAACATCAACCTTACTACCTGCTATTTCAGTTTAATTCTGTGAGTCTTGAAGACTTTTCTGCCAGGAGATCCTTTTTAAAGTACAAATAACCCTAGGATGAAGCACATCTTGTTTCCTAGAAATATTGATTATTGGTTTTAATGAAGATTGATTTTTATCTGGGAGGAAGAAGCAAGATATTGTCTGGGAATGGAAACAGGAAAACTTTGTATATTTCCTACAGAGAAGAGAATCCCATTTGGTGCAGTGGAAAGTACTCAGGGTGTGTTGCAAGAAGACTATTTTTTGTGTCCTGGCACTCAACACTTGAATGAATGAATGAATGACATTGGCTGGTTGTGTGACCACTTTACATAGTTCTTTAAAATCCCTTTTAATCTTAAAAAGATGATGGTTTATGTTAAAGTAAGCTGCCAACTATGTGTGTGTATATTTATATATATGTATATTTGTCTTAAGAACTAATTATATAAAGTGTCATTTCATTCTCGGTTGTACCACTTCTGTTACTTAATATCTCTGAGCTTTTGTTTAGTTATGTGTAAAACTGTAGGTAATATTTTCATTACCTACTCATAGGGTTGTTATTAGGAAAGTGTTTTATAAAGTGCATATAAATGTGAATTATTATTATTGCTTCTTTTGGTTCATCAGTACCATTTAAAATCATCCAGTAAAATATGTTAAAATGGAGTCCCATGTCTAATGCTCAGAATAAAACTTGTAAGCAGGTGCAGGAGATAGATGAGGAAATGGAAGTTCAAGAATACTGAATTCAGTTCAACATTTTTAAGCACTTGTACAATTCACTGTGCTTTATTTAAAAGAAATGACATTTTTAGAAGATGCATTGAGAGAAATGCTCTGTTATGGTCCATAAAAATACTTTAAGACCTTAGGTAAAATATCTTTAGAAATATTTTAATTATATTTTATCTAAATTTTTAAAGCATTTAATAGATATTCCCTTTTTAGTCTTTTTAAAGCCAACATATTTTAATTACTGTATCACTTTATATTTATTTTCTTTTTGTCTTCCTGTTAACAAGAGTCCATTGTATCCTATATTCCAGATGTTAACAACTGACTCCATCACTACATGCCTGTCTCCCCCAGTATATGATATGGTTTGCAGACTTGGGTTTGAAGTCAAAGAAAGCCATGATATCCACAGCATTGTATCTCAGCATGGTGAAGTGTGCTGGAAAACAATTGCTGAATGTATGTGCTATACAGATTCAGGTTCGTATGCATTGTGTCTCTGCCTTCATTAGGAGGATGGTGTTGCTTTTTACATATGTAATAGGGAACACAGCAGAGAGAGAGAGTTTGGGGGGATGGATAATGAGTTCTGTTTTGGACATCAAATTTAAAATGTCTACTGGACATCCAGTTCAAGATGCCTGAAAGGCAGTTGGAGATGCAAGATAAGAGATCAACAGAGGGTTTGGGGCAAGCTAAGTAGATTTGAGAATCATCAGCATAGAGATGATCATTAAATCACTGAACAAAGTAATATAGAGGGAGAAGAGAAGAGGGCCCAGGACAGAACCCCGAGGGACATCTACAATAAAAAGGTCATGGTCTAGAAGATGATCCAGCAAAAGAGACAGAGAAGGAAGGGTAAGATAGGTAGGAGGAGAACAAGGAGAGAATGGTGTCCCTAAGACCTAGAAAGAAGAGATCATCAGGGAGGAGAGAGTGATCAGCAGTGTCCAAGGATGCAAAGAGGTCAAGAAGGATGAACGTTGAGAATAGAACATTGGATTTGGCAACTAAGAGGTCATTATTAACTTTAGAAAGAGCAGTTTCTGTAGAATGATAAGGTTGGAAGCCTGAACTTAAGGAATTAAGAAGAAAGTGAGAGGAGAGAAAGTGGAAGTACCTATTGTAGATGGCTTTTCAAGGAGTTTAGCTACAAGGGGCAGGAGACACATATGACATAGTTAGGAGTGATGGAAGGATCAAATGAGGGTTTTTTAAGGATGGGGGAGACGTGGCTATAGGGAAGGTGCCCATAGACAGGAAGAGATTAAAAATAAGTGAAAGAGTAGGGATGACAGAGGGGACAATCTGTTGGAGGAAATAAAATGGAGTGGGATCACTTGAACAGGTAGAGGGATTAGCCTTGGTAAGAGTTAAGGCCACTTCATCATGTGAAGGAGGAGGGTATGGCAGAAGACATCTGAGTAATAGATGAGGAAGAAGGGAGAAGAAGGAGTTCAGGTGAATGACCTGAATTTTTTCTGTAAAATATGAGGTAGAGTTCTTGTGCTTGCTATGTACCAGGCACTGTGTTAAGTTCTGAGGAATCAAAGAGAAATAGTGGTTGTAATCATACCTTAAGTTGTTTCAGTACACTGACATATAATTCATTTTGGTCAACAGACTAGAACTGATTTATAGCAGTTAGGTGTTATCTCTCGGGCTTATTGTACATTTCAGTTCCCGCTTACCTATTTTTGGTCTGCCCTTGTTAATCTGAAGGTCATTCTCCTTGACTGAACAGGTGGAATCAAAATGGGAGAAGTAGCGGTATGGTGCAGTACGTAGAGACTGGGCAAAGGAAGCAGATGACTCTCATCCTAAACCAAGCTCTGCTATTTACTGAATGTCTGACTTTGGGCAAATTCTTAAATTCTCTGGGTCTCGGACTCCTTTTCTGAAAATAAAAATGCTGGATGATCTTTAAGATTCCTTCCAACTTTGACACTGTATTCTACTCTTAACCTTTTTCCTTGATAATTTGGAGAAACTATGTAACATGTATCTCTGCTGTGCTAAAAAACATTTCTTTATCCTAGAAAGACAAAATGTGGATTACTTAAAGAGTGTGAGCCTCTTGGGTCCTGTATGTGAAGCTGTTCACACTCATATGTATTCCCTGACTAAGGCACAGTTTGAAGTTCGATATGCTTTTTGGTTCCAGTGGACAAATTTTCCAGAGGTATAACTTTGTGTAATATGTAGAAATTGCATAGTTTTAAAAATCTTTTTAAATTTTAAACAGTTGATAGTTTATGTTAAAGTAAGCTGCCTGCATATATATGTGTGTATATCTATCTTATCTATCTATACTTATATTTATCTTAAAAGCTGATTATGTAAAATGTCATTCATACCCGTTTGTACCACTTTTATTAATTTTGCAATTAATTTTTAGTGTTAACTAAGTAGAAAGAAACAAAATTCAAAAGAATGCCTTAGCACTTGGACTTTAGCTCTTGATTTTTCTATAATACTTAGCAGAGGCAACTGGTTGCCTAGTTGATAAAAGTGTTGGGTCTGGAATCAGGAAGACCTGGGTTCAAATTTGGCCTCAAACACTTAGTAGCTAATTTGAAGATCCTTCTCCTTGATTGAACTGGGCTTGGGTAAGTCGCTTAATCTCTGTTTGCCTCAGTTTCCTCACCTGAAAATGAGGTTAATAATAGCACCTACTTCCCATGGTTGTTGTGAGGATAAAAAATGAGATGATTTTTGTAAAGCTTTGAAACTTTAAAGTGCTATATAAATACTTCTTTCCTTTCCTTTCCCCTAGTGTTGTTTGAGATAACCTATTTGTTTAAGTCATGGAAAGTTGTTTAAAAGTTATGGAAAGTTGCCATTGAAACATGTGTAAGGTTGAATTTAAGGGATAGTATTTATAGTTGTTTTGAAAAATGTTGGGGTTTTTTTTGGATTAACATCTATTATTTATTGTCTTATAATAGCTATTTCCTGAAATATTTGTTGCTCTGAAGAGTCTGCAACCTGCAGCTATTCCTCTTAACTTAATGAAACTAACCTCATGTCTGGAACGAGCTTTGGGTGACGTAAGTTCTTAGAATTATTAATGTGTGGTTTAAAAATTGCTTGAACAGGAACAGAAAAAAGCATTACCCATTTGCGCTGCCAAGTTGGTATTTTATTTGTCTACATAGTAGCTCAGGAACTAGAATAATTGTTTTCAGATTGCTCAATGTAATTGTTTCTCTGTAAGTGACCCATCTTTTTTTTTTTTTACATTTTTTTTTTCTTTTAGGCAATTGGGGTTAAGTGACTTGCCCATGGTCACACAGCTAGTAAGTGTCAAGTGTTTGGTCCGAGGCCGGATTTGAACTCAGGTCCTCCTGACTTCAGGGCTGGTGCTCTATCCACTGCACCACCTAGCTGTCCCTATAAGTGACCATCTTCAAGACAGAATCATATAAAAGATATATGTGAATCATTTGATTCAGATAATTGTTACTTCCTGTTATGTTAACATGTTCTCTAATGACTTTTTCCTCTTATCCGTTGTACACACCTTGCTTTGTGTTTGTTGTTTTCTTTTTAGGTTTGATTAGCTAGAAGTAATGTTTTTTTCTATAAAAAAACATCTTTTATTTGAATTGTAGGTGTTTTTATTGATTGGAAAGGAATGTCCATTTCTTTTAAGAGACTTGCTTGTATCTAAGGAGCTTGCTGAAGTGTTTGGACAATCTGTGGTAAGTTTCTTTGTAGTTTGCAAAGAGAAATACCTCAGTAGTATTTTTCATCCTTTCACTGATTTCAAGTTGATGATGGTTCAGAAAAAGCAAAAACTAATTTGTTACATGTAGATTTTAGGAATTAAAAGGGATTGTAGAGGACACCTAGTGCAGCCTTATACCCGGTAAAGAAATTATTTCTACAATATTCTTATAGAAGGTTGCCAGACTTCTGCTTCAACATTTTTAGTGATGAAGAACTTACTACTTCATAAAGCAATCAATTCTGTGGTGGGACAGCTCTAATTTTTATAAAATCCTTCCTTATATTGAACTAAAATCCACTTCTCTATAACTAGTAATCATTCATTCTAGTTTTAGCCTTTGGAATTGTACAGAATAATTCTAATCCTTTTTCTGTATGATAATCTTCAAATATTTGAGGAAGATACGTCATGATTCCCCAAATACCCTCTTATCTAGGCCAGCATCTGTTGTTCCTTCTATTATTCCACATGTAACACGGTTTCAAGACCCTTTGCTATCTTAACTTCCTCCTTCTGTATGTAAATTGTCAATGTCTTTCTTAAAGGACCTTACATTTATTTTTATCCAATTTCTTGTCACTGTTGTCCTTATCATTTTAGTTTTTAGAAATCTTTTTGAATTCCATTTTTGTCATCCAGTGTATTAACTATTTTTCCTGACCTTGTGTGATATTAAAATTTGGATTTATCAAAGTTACTGATAGAAATTTTGAATAGCAAGAGACTAGATATAGAGCCTTGTGGCATATTACAACAGTGTCTACTTCAGATTGATATCAGCTCTTCAGTATTTTTTGGATATAGTTTGTAAACTAGTTAGGAATTCATTTTGTCATGTGTAGAAGATATGATTTTTTTGGTTAAATTCTGTAAGCATAGCCTACATTTAATCTTATATGTCAAATGAATCAGCGTGGTGTATTGGAAAGAAAATTGGGTACAGGAGTCAAAAGTCAGGAGTTTCCATTTCTAATCCATTTCTAAACCAATTACTACTAGGTGTGGACTTTGGAAAGTCACACTTCTCAGTCACAAATTCCCTGTTAATTTGGAATAACAATACCTACTCTGCCTTCTTCATAGGGATTTTGTGCAGATTAAATGTGAAAGTGTTTTGAAAGCTATAAAATGTAAGTTGATAATATTGACACTAACAATAAATGTCTTGTTAAAATCAAGATGTGTCTGATCTTTTGGGTGGGCCATTAACAGTCCTGTCAGGTAGGCTATTGGGAAGATGTTGTTATTTTCATTTGACCGAAAGAGAAACTTAAGCATAGAAACTTAAACATAAGTGACTTCCTTAATTTCATACAGCAAATCAGGGTGGGCCTCTGAAATAGAAACCAGGTTTCCTGACTTTTAGCCCATGGCACTTTCCATTCTAACAAATGAGCACAAATTAACTAAATTTCTGTATACTGTGCAGCATAATATCTTTTGAAGTTTTAGTATAAGTTATTATTAGCGCTAAACAAATTTACCTCATCCTAAATCAGCTGAAACAGTTAAGCTAAAAAATTCTGAATTCAGTAGTAGAATGTAAATATAAACTCAGAGTTATATTGATTGACTCAATAATTTGCTTTCATTATCTTAATTAGATGGATATAGTCAGAGTATTCATTGGTTCTCCATGTGGACTTAATCTGCGTAATATTTTGTGGCATGGATTTGTATCTCCTCAGGAAATTCCTCCAAAGTAAGTTGTTGATAAAATATCCTTCTCTTTAGGCTTAGGTATGACTATTGTTCCATTCATGTTCACACAACAAAAAAAGAAATATTTTGAGGAATAAGATACAGGTGGACCTAGGGAGCAGGTTCTCAAATTATAGAACTAGGTCTACTTTGAAAGGTTTCATTCAAATATTTATTTCAAAAGGTGTATTCTATTTAGTGAGAGGAGTGTTCATCTTAGGATGTTTAGTACTAGACAAGATGCTAAATGTTATAAATGACATATAAAGTGACAGCCTGAAAATCACAGCACTCAGGCCTAGGCTTTTGGGGATAGGATTTTGAAAATAGGAGAAAGTATTAATGTTGTAACTAGATGGTTCTCATGGGCTGGACTGGTGCGCAGCCTGGTATTAATACAAAGACTAGGTTGTCAGTAAAAGAATACACAGGACCTTGGGTGAGAGGAATATTCTGAGAGGTTCTCAGTCAGTGTTTCACCTGTTTAACAATAAATATTTCTTAAGTGTATGAAGGTTACTGTTCTAATTTCTGAGAATTGCAATAAAACACAGTTCCTGTCCCCATGCAGTTTATTGTCTTGAGTAGAGATGACAGCTTGCTGGTTTTTGTTCTGTCACTGCTACTTTTTCATTCCCAGCCCTGTGTTTGCATCTGATTCAGAGTATCTCATAATTTGCAGGTGCGTAGCACCTTTTCTTTCTATAAATGTTTATTTTTTTAGCTCCATAAGTTGTAAAAATATATATTCATATACTTTTCCTTATATATCTCTATGGTACTTTCCCTTAGATATTGCTCGATGCTAGTATTGTTGACAGCAGGATTGGGACAACTATTAAAAAGTTATCTTCAGCAAACTAATTTTACATTCGTACATCGGCCTTTCCTAACTTTTGCACACTTAAAGGAATTGATCATTTTTCCTGGCAAGTACTGTATTTCATATTTTCTCATTTGAATTCCCTTTGTAAAACACATATGTAACTAGGCTATAAATTCAAAAAGTAGAATTGTGATGTGAATTTTTTTACTGTTGGGAATGAACTGCAGGATGCAGTAACTTGATGTAAAATGTATTCTTGAGCTTTTATATTCTTATGTTTATAACTTGTGTGTTGGAGGGGCCTGGTAGTCAGAAGGGCTCCTGGTCAGTATCTAGGAGTTTGATATACCTTTTTGGCGCTGGTCCTATGAGAAACTGGTCTCTGATTTTCCTAAGTGAAGGAAAATTATATTTTAAGGACCCAAAGGGCCACTGTTTAACAAGCCAGATGGTATAAGTGTAAGACTAAAGCAGAATCTTTTTCTGTGGTATTGGAGGAGGCAAGGAAGTTATCACTTAGGAGTATTGGCAGCTAGGCGATACAGTGGATAGGGCACTGGGCCTGGATTCAGGAAGACCTGAGTCCCAGTCTTGCTCTACTTACTAGCTGTGTGACCCTGGGCAAGTCACTTAACCTCTGTATACCTCATTTTCCTCAGTTGTAAAATTGGAATAATAGTAGCACCTACCTCGCAGGGTTGTTGTGAAGATCAAATGAGATAATATTTACAAGGTCCTTAGCCCAGTGCCTGGCACATAGTATGTGCTATATGAATGTTACCTGCTGCTGCTGCTAGTACTACTACTACTACTACCACTACAACTACCACCACCACTACTTAAAAAGAAAGAGAACATATATGGAGTGATGGAATGGGACAGTAGGCTAAATGTGTCTTTATTATCAGGGTTTAGTCCTATTAGTAAGTTCTTATTATGTATTCTATATCCCAGGTATTTTAATTAATCAACAAGTACTTAATAAACTTGAAGTTTGAATATGCTCCCCTTTAAGTCACTAAATCCAACTTAACTACCAAAGACCCAGAGGAAATTGAAACAAGAAAAAGGACCAACAGAAGTTTTTGGGAGTGAACTGGGAGCCAGAGGAGGAACACTAGCAGTAGCAGCAGCAAAAGAGCTGTCTGGAAGGGGCCTCCATGCCAATGGAGAGACAAGCTCAGGGAAAGGGACCAAGGTGCCCTAGAGTCTGAGGTCTGCAGTCACAGGATTTCTGGAAAGGAGAGGACTCAGATGCTAGTCTTGTGATGTATGATAACAAAGTCACCTTTAAAAATAATGACAACTGATTTAAAAAGCTATCGCTCTAGACCAACCAAGAGAAACAGTTAAAAAATTAGAGACAGTTTTCAAGACTGAAGCCTAAAAATCCTCAAGAAAAGTATGGGAAGTATCACTGCAAATTTCTTGCTGCCTGAATTCTGGAGGAAGAAAAATTAGGAAGGCCTGAGTGATGAAGAATTTTCTTATCCAAGAGCTACTAAGGCACAGATGATTCATGGCCAGAGAGTGATGAGTTCATCTGGAAGAATTTGGGAGAAGAGAAATGTATATAAAAAGGGTACCCGACAAGGTTAAGGGGTTTAGTACCCCAGAAATAAGGGTGAGGAAATGGACTCTAGAAAGGTTGGTGTCTGAAAAAATAACTATAGCTTTACCAAACCAAATCTGTTAGATAGAAACCAGATATTTATCTAATATCTAGCCTTATAGGATTGAACTAGCTGACCTGGACAAGAAGACCTATCAAATGTACAGAGTCAGTGAGGAGAAGCAAAAGAATCAAAAATAGCAAGGCCCAGTTTTTGTAATCATATGTTCTCCTTTAGGGCCTATATGTATCAGGAGAAGTGATGGATTCAATCCATCCAATCTCATGATATGTCAGAAAGGGTTGAAACGCAACAGATATGGTATTTATTGAAATATTAACTCATGAACTGAATTCACTCAAAGGCCTGATGATTCATACCTGGCTGGTATCTCTTGTCTGTCATGGAATTGTATTGCATGGTCTTGAGGACCCACACCAAGCTAATTGCCTTCCTCTGTATCCTCTTCAGCTTATCAATGTTCTTCATAAAATGTGATGTCCAGAACCGAATAAAAAACTCCCAATGTGGTCTGACCACGGTAGAGCTTAGTGAGACTCTCATCTCATCATTCTAGGCACTGTGCCTCGTATGAATGTAGTACAAGGCTACACTAGTAACTTCCAGCGCCAAGGTGGTGGTGTGAGGAAAGAACCTTCAGAAGCTCTCCCAAATTCCCCCCAAAACAAGTAGAAAACTGCCTCAGAATTGGTGTAGGAGCAGGAAAATAGCTTACTAGCCAGCAGGAAAGGTCAGCCTTACTGAGGTGGGAGGGGAGTGAGGTCCAAGAATAACAGAAGCAGCAGCAGCAGCAGCCACAGCAAACAGCAGCCACAGCCAGCAGAGAGACTTTGTTTCCATACCAACCCAGCAGCAGAGCCCCACCCCTCCAGGCACATCAGCAACAAAATTACTCCTCCAGGGCTTGTTAGCCAAGAGGTCCTGTTTCCATAGCAACCCAGCAGCAGGACCCTGTTCCTGGGGGCAGACCAGCAATAAGATGTCTCCTCCCAGGCCAGCCACCAGAAAGACTCAGTTACCACAGCAACCCAGCAGCAAAGCCCTATCCCTGGAGCAGGCCAGCAGCTAAATCCAGCGCCCCAGAAAGGCCAACAGGGAGGCCCCACTGCCCCAGTACAAGCCCGAAGGGAAGCCTGTTCTCCAGAGAAAGCAAGAAGCTAAGCCCTAAAGCCCAGTTTAAGCCAGCAGGAAGACCCAGAGCCACAACACAAGAAGTTTGGAACAGTGCAGGAACAGAGCACAACTCTCACATGAAAACATCAAGTCACCAAAAAAAAAGGCAGAAAAAAAGTGAGCAAAAAACAAAAAAGAAGAGTTTGAGTATAGAAAGTTACTATGGTGATAGGGAGGATCAAGGCATAAACTTATAAGAGGACAATAATGTCAAAATGGCTACATGTGAAGCCTCAAAGAAAACTATAATTTGGTCTCAGGTCCCAAAAGAATTCCTGGAAGAGCTTAAAAAGGATTTTAAAAAGCAAATTAGAGAAGTAGAAGAAAAATTGGGACAAGAAATATGAGTAATGCAGGAGAATCATGAAAAATCATGTATATATTGAATGTAGATAAATTACAAATATATGTTGGACGCTTTGGGAAAAGAACAAGTCTGTAGAGGATGAGAGTTTGAGGGCTAGTCAATAAAGTCTTGTAGAACTGTAGATACGGAAATGAACAGTGTAACTGGTGATTTTATCAAGTACCATAGTTTTTGGTTCATAAACATAAAGAAGCCAGTTCTACAGTACATTGTGGAATTGTTTAAATTTCTTTGGTGTTGGTTAGTATTACTGATTTTTAAAAATTGACTGATGCAAAGATTATTTCTGTGTGCAGATGTTAATGATGAAGTACTGTCAGTAGTTGAAGAACTGATAAAGAAATCTACTTTTGTGTTGAAAATCATGATCCCATTTTGGGAAGCTATGGTAATGAAATTCAGATCACACAGGTAAGTGAAGAATTAAATTGTCAAACTTAGGATTTGGAGTTGGGGGATAATCAAAAGAATTTTTGACTTTCCATAGATTGTTTGCAGTTTGAATATAAATATATGAAAGAGTTGAGTTTAGATGACTCAACAAGCTATTAGCTATATTAGAAAAGAGCAGAAATAAAACTCTTGGTAGCTAATCTAAAAATATCTGCTATTCAAGTTTTATTATAGTAATTGTTACTTAAATGGTCTACTTCCTTCCAAATTGTTTCTATTTTTAATAGAATTAATATGATAGCATTTCTTGAGCAGATCACTCTATTTGACCCTTGGGAAGCTCAGAAAACCACGGAGATCAGATAAGACCTCTGCCTTAATGGAGACTGTAAAAAGGGGAAAGAGAGCAAATATGAGAAAATAACAAAAAGGAGTTAGGAGGCTTAGTATGAATGATGATGTTTAAAGTTTGTGTTACGTTGATTTTTCATGCCCTTGAGATTCGCTTTTTAAAAAAAAAACACTCATTTGAAAAATTTTGAGTTCCATATTGTCACCTTTCTTCTAGCCTCTTCCTCACCAGTTGAGAAGGCAAGCAATATGATACCCATTATACAAGTCAAATTTTGCAAAACATATTTCCATGTTTACTCTGTTGCAAAAAAAAAAAAAGCAAGAAAAATAAAGAAAATTTAAAAAGTTATACTTCAGTCTGTGCTCAGTTCATTAGTTCTTTCATCATGAGCCCTTTGGAATTGTCATGTATCTTTATATTGATCCGAGCCAAGTGTTTCACAGTTGATCATTGTTACAGTATTGTTGTTACTATGAACAATGTTCATCTGGTTCTGCTCACTTCATTTTGTATCGGTTTATATAAGTCTTCCCAGGTTTTTATGAAACGATTCCCTTCATCATTTCTAACAGCACAATAATGTTCCATTATGTTTCTATAGCATAACTTGTTCAGCCATTCCCCAATTACTGGACATCCTTTCAATTTCCAGTTCTTTGCCTCCCCAAAAAGAGCTGCCACAAATATTTTTGAACATATAAGTCCCATTGAGATTCACTTTAGCGCCAATATTTGTGAATGTCTAGTGTTGTGAAAGAGAAATCAAATAAGACTACCATGACAACATAGTCTTCCATTTGGGTATCACTAAAGATGCCTCATTGAATCCTGGGACACAATGAAGCATTGTTTAAAAAAATAATACAATGACAGTTTGATTTCTATTTTTATTTTGCTTCGGATTTATTTCTAGCTTAAGGAAGTCATTTAATTTTACCTTACTTTTAACATCAGGTTAGCAATACCTGGACTGCTATTTTGATGTTGTAAAGTTTGATTGTATCAGTCTTTATGAAGAATTTTGGATCTTTTTCACAGATATGCTGACTGTATAGTACTGTTACTGACACAGCTGGAAACTGGACTCCGAAAAGTCTTCACCACAGTTAATAAATGTCCAAAAAGACTTTTGACAGCAGAGGTATATATGCTTTTGTTTGTTCTGTTATTATGATTAGGAGATAGCCTGAAAGCTAGTCATTTATCTGAGATCAGTGATAGAAAAATATTTTGAGTTTATTCATTTTTTTACCTGTTTGCTTTCAGAGTATAGGATGAGCTATTTGCCTGAATTATTTAATTCGCTGAACCTGCATTTTTTTTTTAACCTGTAAAATAAGTAAGCAATAAATCAGTCAATAAACATTCATTAAGCACCTACTATGTGTCAGGAACTCTGTTAGGTGTTGAGGATACAGAAACAAAATGACAGTCCCTGATCTCCTATGAACTACCTTTTTAACAGTCATAGTAAAGATCAAAGGAGACAGTATAGGTAAGATATTTTGTTGGTACAAAGCACTATATAAGTATAAACCATTAGTACTAAAATAATTTTATGATCTGTAAATTTGAGTTATATTTTTCTGATTGATTATCTTATTTGTTACTTCTTATTCTTATAGTGATTTGCAGGTGTGATGTTTATTACCTTTATGATGGCCTTTTAATCATTTTTTTCTATGGTGTCACCAAATATGTACTCTTTTAAACTAATGATATGTGAAATAATAAGGGAGGCAACATGGCATAGGGAACACAGTTCTGGGCTTGGAGTTAAGAAGACGGATTTAATCCTGCCTCTGGCACTAATTAAGTGTGTGAGCCTGGGCAGACCACTTAATGCCTCTCTTCTGGTAGAGAGACTTCTTACACCTGGCATCCCCCATGTGGATCATATCACAGGTCCTTCATGTGGATATGGAAATGAATACAGAAATTTCATGTGCTAGGGAAGCTCATGTTATCTTACTGCATCCAGAGTTTTAAAAGCGCCACAACTGAAATTCCTCATAAGAGTATTATTTAAACATGGCTTAATTACTGGTTTATAATGCCACAGGTCTCCTATAATATGCTGTTATTCAATCAGTTTATTCATTGCCTTCCCAACCATAGGAGGTCAAAGACAGTTTAGGATTTGTGACCATGCACTAATTTTTTTTTCCTGTTTAAATACTGTTATTCTACCTGCATTTTACTTTAATTTTTTTCTTTTCTCTTCTTAAGTCTACAGCTTTTTACACCACCTTTGATGAAGTAAGTAGTTAAGTAATGCTTATGAAATTTCTTTAAATGGAGTTTTTAACTTGTGTTAAAAAACTGACTTCAGAAGTACAAGGTGGGGGAAGGTATGGCCAAATAACAGTCCATCTGAACAAAATCAGGGTTTTGTAGTGAACTGCAAGCTCCATTTGAATTAACAGTGTTATCTGGGAGCAAAGTAAGCTAATGCTATCTTGGGTTATGTTAATAAAAGCAAAGTGTCCAGGACCAAGGAAATCATAGTCCTGTTGTACTCACCCCGGTCAGATTGTGCCTGAGATAACATGTTTATTTCTGGGCACCATGCATTTAGGAAGGACATTAATAAGCTGGAGAATCCATAAGAGTACAACCAGAATGGTGAAGGGCCTCAAGATAATTCTGTTTGAGGATTTATTGAAATAAGTGAGTCTGGAAAAGAGAAGACTTTTTTTTTTGTACATGTGACTCCTTTTCTTTGATTTCTTTGGGGGTATGTTAGTAGTGATATTTCTTGGTTAAGTGGTATGCACAGTTTAATAGCATTTTGGATATAGTTCCAAATCACTTTGCAGAATGATTCACTACTTCACAGCTCCACCAACAACACATTAGTGTGCTTGTTTTCCCACATTCCCTCCAGCATTTGTCATTTTCCTTTTTTGCCTTCTTAACCAATCTGAGGAGTGTGAGGTGATACCTCAAAGTTGTTTTAATTTACATTTCTTTAATAATTACTCGTGTTTTAGAACATTTTTTTATATGGCTATTGTTAGCTTTGATTTCTTCCTCTGAAAACTGCCAGTTCATATCCTTTAATCATTTATCAGTTGGGGAATGGTTTTTATTCTCACAAATTTGATTTATATATTTGAGAAATGAGACCTTTATCAGAAATTTGCTACAAAGTTTTCCCACCAGTTTCCTGCTTTTCTTCTAATTTTAACTGCATCGATTTTAATGTGTAAAACATTTTAAATTTTACATAATCAAAATTATCTTATCTCCTGTGAACCTCTCTGTCTTGTTTGATCAGAAACTCTTCCCCTAGCCATAGATCTGAAAGGTAATTTCTTCTCTACTGATTTGCTTGTGATATCACTCTTTATGCCTAAATCATGCACCATTTTTGAGCTTATCTTGTTATATGATATGAGATATTGGCCTATTCTTAGTTTCAGCCAGATTGCATTACAGTTTTCCTAATAGTTTTTTTTTTCAAATAGTGAGTTCTTATCCCAATAGCTGAGATCTTTGAATTTATCAAACATTAAGTTACTGTGTTTATTTGCTTCTTTATATTGTGTACCTAATTTTTTCCATTGATCAGCTTCTCAATTTTTTACCCAGTACCAAATCATTTTGATGTTACAGCTTTGTAGCATAGTTTGAGATCTGGTCCTGCTAGGCCTCCTTCCTTCCCACTTTTTTTTTTTCATTGATTCCTTTGATAGTCGTGAGTTTTTGTTCCTCCAGATGAATTTTGCTATTATTTTTTCTAGCTTTATAAAGTAATTCTTTGGTAATTTGATTGGTATGGTACTGAATAAGTAAATTTAGGTAGTGTTGTCATTTTTATTGTATTGGTTTGGCCAACCATGAACAATAAATATTTTTCTAATTCTTTAGATATGTTTTTATTTGTGTGAGGAAATAGTGTTCATATGGTTCCTGTGTCTCACTTGGCAGGTAGACCCCCAAGTTTTTTATACTGTCTGTTGTTAATTTAAATGGAATTTCTCTATCTTTTCCTTATGGATTTTGATGGCAATAATACAGAAATGCTAATGATTTGTGTGGGTTTATTTTACATCCTGTAAATTTGCTGAAGTTGTTAATTGTTTCTATTAGTTTTTTGGTTGGCTTTCTAAGGTTCTTTAGGTAAACTATGATATCATGTGCAGAAAGTAATAGTTTCCTCACTAGCTATGTGCTTCAATTTCCTTGTTTTATTTCTGTAGCTAACATTTCTAGTACAATATTGAATAGTTGTACAATATGGTAATAATGGACAGCCTTGCTTCACTCCTGATCTGCATTATTGAAAATGCTTACCCTTGGTTTTAGAGAAATGCAGTTCTTAAATCTTAAAACGTTTATAAATATTTGCTTTTTTTAGTCTATACTGAATAAACACTTCTTATTGCAATTTCGTAGTTATTTAAAAGTAAAATCTGCATGTGAAGTTCAGTAGTTCTCTCATTTTTCATGTTTTAAATACTTTCCCAGAAGTATTATTTTGTCTCAGTAATACCACTGTTAAGAAGTAATTATTGTGAGTCTTTGTGGTACATTCACAATTTATTTCTTTGTCTCTTTAGATATTAGCAAAACAATTGAGTGATGATGAAATCAATCATCTTCCTCTTTTCCTTGGAGAACCTGCTATGGTAAAGTATTAAATATCCTCCAAATTTAACATTCTGTATGTATGGAAATGACTTAGTCAAAACAAAATAAAAGTAGTTAACTTTGGCCAGGATTAAGAGATTTCCTTCCAGAATATATGTTCAAAGCAATGTTTCCTGACTTGCATTTTGGTTCAGATTTCTAGATGTCTGAATTTCTGTAACACTGTGGATTAAAAGGGAGATGTCCCGAGGATTTTGTTTGTTTGTTTTTTGTTTTGTTTTGTTTTGTTCTTTGGTGGGGAAAGGGGTTGGTGAAGAGGAGGGAATAGGACTAGTAAGCTCTTATCTATGTGTGGCTAAATGAGAGAAATGAAGAGAAGTGGAGAAAATTGTATGGTAAAATTGAAGGTGAAAAAATAGGCAGAAAAAGGTATAAAAAAGAGGTGTAAGTTACAAGAAAGTTATAAGTTAAAGGTTGAAAAAAGAGTGGGGAGAAAAAATAGAGGCAAGGAGGGGAAGCAATGGCAAAAGGAGAGAAAGTGAAGAAAAAAGTAAAGAATGGAAAAGAAAAGTAAGAGCAGAAAAGAGAGAGATAGAAAGGGAGGGAGAGACACTAATGCGCTACAAATATTTCTCAGTTGTCCTCAGAGGTTGTTGAACCAGTGGAGTGTTGGTCATGATGGCTCTCACCATGACTTCCATTCATCCTGACCCTGGAAGGCAGAGCTTTATCCTCCAGCTCCAGAATGGAATGGTCAGAGACCAGTTTTATATATAAGAGAAGAAGGGCCCAGAGAGTTTGCTTAGCTGCAGGAAACTGTCTGACTGCTTTCCCTGTTCTGTCCTATTTTCCAGGGAGGTAACACACACTTGGGCTGCCCTGCTCAGACTGGATTCTCATAGTCCTAGACCAGAGCACCAAAGCATTAGCACTCTCCTAGCCCAGGGCCCTTCTAAGGAGTTAGCAGGTAGGAAAAGCTGCAGAGGCAGCTTCCTATGTCATCAGTCAGCTGCTCGTCTAAGAAATTAATTACCTCATACATCCGGTAGGAAGTAATGCACTACTTGTAGCTCACTTGCCTCTTCTGGAAAGCCATGAACCTAGTATCCAAAATAACATGAGTGTGGAGAGGCACAGACAGGTATTGTGCTATTTCTACCTTAGAAGCTCTTATGTGTTGGAAAATCTGAGGACAAAGGATCAAATTAAAAATGTATTCTAACAGAGCATTTTGGATAATTAAACTAAACCTACATACACATACATGTGTGTGTATATGCCAAATATAAGATGTATTCTTATGTGAATGCCATTTGGTGCAATATGAATTCATTGAAACAAAAATACACAATAACTTCTTTTTATAACTCTTGCAGGAAAAATGCTCTGTAAATCTCCTAAATCAATATTGATAAATAAAGGCTGCTTCATACTGTTCTAAATATAATTTCATTTCACTGTAGTCAAAATTATGTGTAGGTTATCGTTCTGAGTTATTTGGACGTGCCTATGTGAATTTAGCTTATGAAAGGTCTGTTTCAATAGGTAATTCAGTTCATTGCCCTCCACTGAAGTCTTTGTCTAATTCCTCTCATGGGTTTTGATGGCTGCACCTGGGAACGCAGACTTTGGCAGCCTCTCTAAGATAGCAAGGCTTTGAATAAATCTTAGGTAATGGGTTTTTTGAGGATTAACTTGATCATTTCAGAGACACCCATTGCAAGGTTGGTTTCCTGTTGAAGACTGGGGCCTGGTAGAGAAGGTCCAGAGTTTGCCTGGAGAGTAATGAAGATTAATGTGGGGGATCTACCTGTAAAATAGTGGAGACTCACTGTACCTTCAGTTCTAATGAACATCATTGTCATGAGGCATGTATCGGAGACAAGTCACTTGCCAGTGCATGTATACTGCAATTTCAATTATTAGAATTTCGTTTATGGCTCCATTTTATAGAATAGTTGGCAGCAATGCTGATACCACTATGAGAGCTATAATTATGGCAGATAATAAAAGATATTAGATCTCCCTTATCAGCTAAATATACTTTATTTTCATCTTGAGCAGAATTTATTCAGTGTGAATTCTAGGTAAATATACAATGACTGAGCAAATGATATATAAATACGTTATTCAAATGATATAATATATGTAAAGTACTTTGTAAATCTTAAAACACTATGTAGATGTCTGCTGTTACTATTATTATGTACCATCTAGCTATCTAGCTTTTTTGTTCAGGTTTTATAGTCTACCAGCAATAATTTAATCAGAAAATATGTAATAGTGAGTCACATCTCTGTTCAGCGAAAATTATTAGGGACCAAAGTCTGTCCCCTTTTTCTATTTAAATTGTATGTACATTAGGAAGATATTTCAGAATTTTATGTTGAAAATATATTGGACAAGACGTCAAGAGACTAGCTTTAATTTTAGCTATGTTATTAGATATGTGAGCTTGGGAAAATCATTTACCCTCTTTGGGCTTTGCCATTTGTAAAATAAAGTATTAGACCAATAGTTCTCTGGGGCCTCTTTTGGCAACAAAAGGCCAACTCTAAGTTCAGAGGCAGCAGAGGTAGTTTGAACTGATAAGTATTTTTCAAACCTTTTTTTTTGCCCAAAACCTTTGAGAGCAATTGCCACCACCTGGGGAGGGGAAAGTAGCGGGTAGACACATAGGGGAAGGGGATATGTATTCCATTTCCACGTTATTGAGGAGGGGAAAATAACTATTTCAATTTATTTGAGCCTCAAAATGAAAGACAAAAGGCCAAGGGAGTGACAAGTGGAAAGAATGACAATGCTGTGGACAGTATTGAAGTCTAGGTATATATAAAGAGAGATCAATAACATTTTGGTAGACTTAACTGGAGAGAGGTTGGGTAGCAGAGAAAAGTTTTATAAACAATCATTACCAATAGCTGTTAGAAGCTCTAGTCACTGTAACTCATTCAAAATTTTCCCCAGATTTCTTAGGGATCTTAATTCATGCCTAAACATAAAACAAAATGAAAACAAAACCTAAAAAACCCCTTACTTAGATCAAGACGGAAGTGGTTAGATTATA
This sequence comes from Vombatus ursinus, assembly GCF_900497805.2. Lineage (NCBI taxonomy): Eukaryota > Metazoa > Chordata > Mammalia > Diprotodontia > Vombatidae > Vombatus > Vombatus ursinus. The sequence continues at coordinate 3,023,148 of NW_020950417.1, read as the reverse complement.
TTATTAATAAATTGTTGCACAGTATATTATGCATATTAGTGAAACATGTAAAATCCCATTGACTGTTTTCTGGCTTGTTTTATTTTGTTTTGTCCCAAAATACACTGTAAGAAATAGGTGTTTGCAAAAGATTTATAGGAAGTTAGGATTCTATATTTAGTAGTACTTGAGAGCCCTGGATATGGAGATAGAAGATCCAGGTTTGATTCTGACCCATTTATTACCTGAATGACCTTCAGCAAGTTATTGAATTTTCATGATCCTCCCTCTCCTTATCAGTGAAATGAGGGGTCTGGACTAGATAACTTCTAAAGTTCTTTCTGTCTCTAAATCCTGTGATCCTTTGCCAAAGAAAGATTTTTATGGTAGGAAACATGTACCAACAGTGTATTGTTTATGTTATAATGATTGCTCTCAAAAGTATTGCCCTGTGGAAGTTTGTTATTTGTTCTATAGTTGGCTTCTCGCAGTTCACACTGATAAGACTACAAGTGTCTTATCTCCTTTTGTTTCCTGACAGGAGTTTCTTTGGGATTTTTTGAACCATCAAGAAGGCCCCCGTGTAAGAGATCGCTTAAGCCACGGGGAGATCAACTTAAATGACTTTCCAAAGGAGGTTACAAATCAGCTACTTGCCTTTTCCGTTGTACTGTTACTCAGATTTGTTGGAGAAGATGTGTTATCAGTTTCTAAGGTAGTATTATTTATGGAAAATTAATGTCAGTTATATTTGCTACCAGGTATGCACAAAACAAGATTACTTTAAAATACAGCCAGTTCTCAGTTCTATTTTGAATCATTTATTTCTCTGCTAGTAGGGAGAATTGAGAATGGAGTCTTTTTATTGACTTCTTTTTAAAAATTCTCCTTGACAGATCTGTCTACAGATTTTCTGTTAATTTAATTTGAAGTTGTTTAAACTACTTCTTAGAAATATGTCTCTGTGTGTTTCTAAATGCTAATGAGAATTGTCAAAAACTGGAGCTGTGTGGTATGGTAGAGAACCCTAACGTGGTTCTCTGCTCCTGATGTGACATCCAACAATTCATGTGACCGTGGGCAAATCTCTTCCCCTTTCTGACTCTCACATTCTTCATCTGGTTGTAGAATGAGAAGTTTGGACTAGAATACGGGTTTCCAGCCTGGGGCGTGAGAAACTTATGGAATGGTGTCGGGAATATGGAAGAACTCTTATCCTATTGAAATTAATTTTGTTATTTCATTTCTTATTGCATGTATTGTATAGGGGGGAAGGGATAGGAAATAGAATAAGCATTTATGTGCCAGGTACTGTGCTAAGTGCTTTACAAATAGGATCTCATTTGAGCCTCAGAACAACCCTGTGAGGCAGGTTATCCCCATTTCACATTTGAGAGAACTGCAGCAAACTGAAGTTAAATGACTTGCCCAGAGTCACACAGCTAGTAAGTAAGTCTGAGGCCATAATTGAACTCAGATTTTCCTGAGTCCAAGCCCAGTGCTCTGTCCACTGTGCTGCCTACCTACCTCATATAAGAAGGGCATAGGGTATAGGAAGGGTTATTGAAAGCCAAGGGGTATAGGAACTGAGAAAGATTGGGAACCCTGGACTAGAGGATCATTGAGATCTCTTCTAGCTCTAATAGTATATAATTCTATCATTTTATGAACTAAAAAAAAAATCTTTTTTCAAAACTGTATATTAAGCTAGTAAATATATAAAAGATTCTCTAAATGTCTACTAAATTTGTCTAGGGGTGGGACATACCAAGATAATTATTATTAAAGCTGTCATTTTAAAAAAATTTTGTTAGAATGTCTTATTATTTATTAAATTAAAACTATCATTGGCTGTAATCTGGCCTTATATTTCAAGTTTCACAGAATGTTAATGAAGAATTTTTTTTCATTTTTTCATTTCATTTCATTCAAATTTCATTTCAAATTTTTTTCATTTTGTTTCCCTGTCTTTTCTTTGAGGTAAGGTCTCTGGGAAGCCTGTGTCTTTAAATGACTTTCAGTTTGGTGTTAGAAAGCCATGAGTTAAAACAAAAGTTACAGTGATTAAGCTTAATCTGTGCTTTTTTTTTTAAAAACCAGGAGAATGCATCAATCAAAACTTTAATCAACTGTGCAAATTGCTATTGTTCTCAATTCCATCCAGTTTCTCAGCTTAAAAAAAAGGTAGGAAGGCACGTTACCTAAAAGAATAATTTTTTGTGTATGTGTATTTTGTTGAACTTGTTCATTTATAAGCCTGGAACCAAGTCATGGTAGAGTAGTGACGGAGAACTTCAATCAATGTGCTGTAGAACTCTTTTCTGTAAAAACCAGAGGAGATAATAATGTCTTGGCTTGCCTTAGTGATTTTTTAATCCTTCAAAATATGGAATGCTGAACTTGAGGAACTTGTCTGGATCTAATTCTCACAAAATGGGGTAGAAATGATGGAACTTTGTGTGAAGGTAAGAGGGAGACATTGCCTCCTTTAGCTTAAGATTTGTAATAGACAAGGAAAGGAAAATTAGGAATAATGTGACATGGTCTTAGATTTTAGAAGATCAGATTTCAGACAATTCAGAAGAAGGGTAGATCGAGACCATTTAATGTGAGCTTTCTGTCTCTTTCTCTTCATTCTGAAACATCTTGATATAGTCCCCACTCTCTCCTTTCTCTAGTCTTTGACTACTGAGCTGCCTTTGAACCTTATCTCCTTCAGTCTTCGCCTGCACATTGCAGTCTCAATCATTCTTTTCCTCTCAGTTCTTCTTCTTCATCCTCTCCCTCTCCTTCTCCCTCTTCATCTCTTCTCCTCTTCTCTCTTTTCTTCCCTTATTTTCTCCCTCCCTGCCTCTCTTTCTCTCACCTTCAACCTATTAGTTCTTTCCCTACCATCTTCAAAAGAGCCCAGGCATTCCCCATCCTTAAAAAAGCTTCGCTTGACCCTGCCAGCCACTCAGATAAAATCATTGAAAAGGCGTCTACATTGTAGCCTCCATATCCCCTCCTCTCACTACTCAAACCTTTGTATTCTGGCTTCTGACCATAACACTCTTCTGTCTAAAGTTACCAATAATCTCCTAATGGCCAGATCTGATTTTTTTTCTCAGTCCTTATCCTTCTTTAATATCTGGTGCATTTAACATGTGGCCATCTCTCCTCTCATATGCTCTCTCCTCTCTGGGCCTTTGTGACATTCTCTATTGTGGTCTCCCGTTTCAGCCACTCTTTAGGCTCCTTTGCTGGTTCATCATTGAGATCACATCCCTTTTACTTAAATGAGAGTCTTCCCCAAGATTCTGTCCTAAGCTTCCTAAGCTTCTCTTTCTGTATTTTCTCTCTCAGGGACCTCATCAGCTCCCATGGATTTAGTTGCATAAATGACTCATAGATTTTATATACCTAACCCCAGTCTCTGTCCTTAGCTAGGCATCACCAGTTGCCTGTTGGACATTAATTATTGTTGTTGTTATTCCCATTTTACAGATGGAGAAACTGAGTCTGAGAGGTTAAGTGAATTGCCCAGGGTCACACAGCTATGACATGACAGAATCAAGATTCAAATTCGATCTCAGGGCTTTCTGATCCTCATCCTGTCTCCTCCTGGGGCTTGCCCTTTTGATCATCTCCTCTTTCTCTCCTTGATTTTCAGCCTCTCTTTATTTACCGGCTCCTTCTTTACTGCCTACACACACCTGAAGGTCTTCCCATCCTTAAAAATCAAATGTGGTACGGCCATCCCCTCATATTCTTTCTTATATTTTCCCTTCCTTTCACAGCAGAACCCCCAGGAAGAGGAAAAATGAAAGTTTCCTTTCTTTATTGCCTCCACTTGTACTTTTATCAGTCCTTTCTGACATCTGATTTCATCACTTAACTGAAATGGCCTTCCCCAAGGTCACCAATGAGCTCTTCTTTCTTTTAAAAATTCTCACTTTTAGTGATGTCTTTTCTTAATGTAACACTCATTTCCAAATATTTCCTTCCCTTCTTCCCTGTGAAGTGAGCCATTCATTATAACAAAGATTTTTTTAAAGAAGAGGGGAAAAAACAGTTCAAAAATGACCAACACATCAACATGAGTGACAGCACATGCAATATGCTGTACCTATTTTCACCCCTCTCGATGAAGGTAGGGAGATGCATTTTCCTACTCAGTCAACTAGGATTTATTAAATACCTACTATGTGCCAGGCACTGCATTAAGCACTGGGAATACTGGCAATCCTCCCCTCTACAAAAAAAGAAAAAGAAGCAAACCAGTCCCTGCTCTCAAGGAGCTCACAGTCTGAGGGGGGAGACAACATGCAAACAACTATGTACAAACAAAATATATAATAATAGATGACATTTATGTAGCACTTACTGTGTGCCAGGCACTGTGCTAAGCACTTTACAATTGTTATCTCATTTGATCCTCACAAGAAACCTAGTAGATAGGTACTATGATTATCTCCATTTTGTAGATGAGACAAACAGAGGTAAAGTGACTTGCCCAGGGTCACACATCTAGTAAGTATCTGAGGCCAGATTTGAATTCACTTCTTAAGGACTCTAGGCCTAGGGCTCTATGTACTGTTCCACCTAATTGGGAATAGTTTCAGAAGGAAGTTGCTAACATTAAGAAGGACTGGGAAAGGCTTCTTGCAGAAGGTCATACTTTTTGGCACAGTGGGTAGATCACTGGCCCTGGAGTCAGGAGGACCTGAGTTCAAATCTGGCCTCAGACACATAACACTTACTAGCTGTGTGACCCTGGGCAAGTCACTTAACCCTATTGCCTAGACCAAAAAAAAAAAAAAAAAGGTCATACTTTAGCTGAAACTTGAAGGAAGATGAAGGTTTTCAGGAAAACCAGAGGGTAATCAGGAGGGAGACATTTCCAGTCATAGGGAACAGCCAGTGAAAATGCTCAGAGTCAAGAGATGGACTGTTTTGTGTGAGGAGGCCAGCGTCCCTGGATTGGGGGTACTTGGAGGGGAATTAGGTGTAAGGAGACTGGAAAGGTGTTGGGGCAGGTCAGGGCACGTTATGAAGGTCTTTAAAAGCCAAAGAGTGCATTTGAGATCTGATCTTGCAGGTGATAGGGGGCCACTGCAGTTTAGGGGGTGTGACATGGTCAGACCTGTGTTTTAGGAAGGTCAGTTTGACAGCTGAATGGAGAAGAAACTGGAGTGGGGAGAGACTGAGGCAGGGAGAGCAGCCAGAGACTCTTGTAGTGATTGAGGTGTGAGATGACTGAGGACCTGTAGGAGAGAAGGGGGCATCTGTGAGAGATGGAAATAGGAAACTGAGGAAGAGGGGAAGGCTTGGGGGGAAAGATAATGAGCTCAATTTGGGACATGTTGGGTTTAAGATGTCTGCTGAACATCCAGTTCAACTCTAGGACCTAGAGTTCAACTCTAGGCCAAGGTCATTGTAGTTGCACATCAGGGTGTTAAGGAGACATTGTAAATGTGTATCCACAATAGTCATTACTTTAAATCACTTAATTGTGAACTTGTTCTGTGTTTCTAATAATTTACTTGCAATTTATGCATACCAGTCAGTAAAATGCTGAATTACTTATGCTAATTTTTTGGCTAAAATACTAAAAGTAGAGCTTAATGAGTTTCTCACATGCATTACATTATAAATTTGTTGTTTTGAAAAATATATTTATCAGAAAATATCTTTAAATTCCTTAAAATTAATTATATTTTATTTCCTAGATTCTGTACTGTGAGAAAAGCATCAGAATATGGCCTCAGCTTCCATTAGTGCCAGTAGAACATGTTCAGGAAGAAACCAGGTATGTTTCAATTTAAAGAAAGGTAGAGGACAAATGTTGTACAGTCATGGAGTCAGATGGCCTTTGATCCTTAGTGTTAAAATTCATTCTTATTCGGAGAAGCTTTTAAAAGACCAATACTTAGATACTCACATGAATCTGTGATCTCATCAAGGTCGGCATTTCCTCCAATGCTGCAGGCCACGACCCACCTTGCCTGCTCATCTTTTGCAACTCCTGTTCAGTCTTGCTATGATTTTGCCACTGGGGAGCCACCCATGCTGCTGGGGGTTGCTACTCTTCCTCTGCCTCTTGTTCTAGGGAGTGAGGGTACCAGTGGAGTTGGATGGACATTCAGTTATCTCTTGCTCTCACTAAAATGCTCTCACCCAGGCCCCCCCCCCTTTTTTTTTGCTCATGTATTTCTTTGATGAAATCCTTCATGTTACTTCTCTTTTGTAATTCTTTACTTAGAATGTGTTCTACCCTGTTCTTGCCTACTGTGTCCCTCTCCATTGTCATTTGAGTGATCTTCAGTTTTATAGACCTCCTCTGTTTATGCTTGGTCTGGACTAGCAGTTTTTCTCATCTTTATTTTCTACAGTGCCAATTCCACTTCATCTCTTTAGAAGACTAAATAATAATGAAATTACATGCAGTCCTTCACGGAAAAAAAATCTTCCCTAGTTAAGCATTTTATAGATATTTTTTTCAAGTGAAATAATACATTTCATTAAGGAAACATTGCTGCCCTCAAGTTATAGGTTAAGAAACTATTAACATTCAGGTTGCCGTGTGTGTGTGTGTGTGTGTGTGTGTGTGTGTGTTAATGTGTATATAATGCAAATATGTCTTTTTCAAAGGCTTTGAAAAGGCAGCTACTTGAAATTGAATCGAAACTAAACTAAATGTCAAAAGTACATTGTTACATCACTGAAAAAAATATTTGCTGATCAGTACCTGTTCATTACTCAAAGGATTTGGTGTTGATTTTATACAAGAGATATTATGTAACAAAGTCATGAAAAGTAGAATGTTTATACAAATTAGTTGCATATTCATTTAGTCAAATATGAACTTCTAAAATTTTAGTTATAAATCTAAAATTTTGTATTTTTCAGATTAGAAGGCAATTCTGAAGCCAGTAATTGTTATCATTTGATTATAAAAATTTCCTCTGAACTCCAACATTACATGTCACAAGGTGACTGCAATTTAAGTAACTTACTGGATAATCCTCCCACAGCAAAGTAAGTCATTTTTAGTATTATTGTAATTTTTTTCAAATTTATTATTTATTTTTTTAACATTAATTAAAGAAAAATTTTTGAGTTCTGAATTCTCTCTCTCCTCCACCCATTGTAAAGGCAAGAAATGTAATATCAATTATACATGGGAAATCATGCAAAACATATTTCCAAGTTGACCATGTTGTGAAATAAAACAAAAACAGAAATTGAAAAAGTTGCGCCTCGATCTACATTCAGACTCCATCATTTCTTTCTCTGGAGGTGGATAGCATTTTTCATCATAAGTCCTTCAGAATTGTCTTGTATTGATCAGAATAGATAAATTGTTCACAGTTGATTATTGTACCATGTTGCTGTTACTGTGTACAATGTTCTCCTGGTTCTGCTCATTTCACTTTGCACCAGTTCAGGCAAGTCTTCCCAATATTTTCTGAAATCTGCCTGCTCATCATTTCTTATAGCACAATAGTATTCTATCACAATCATCTATCACAGCTTGTTCAGCCATTCCTCAGTTGATGAGCATCCCCTCAATTTTCTTAAGTATTAATGCATTACTTTTTTGCATTGTCTGTGTTTAAAATTTTACATATTATTTTTTGTAGCTGAGGAATAGTTTTCTAGTTCTAGAAATATCTAGATAGGTATTTGTTGTTATAAATTCAATGAGTCAAGAAGATTGCTGGGTGGATCTTGCCGGGTGGGGTTTTGACAAAAGTTAGTCATGTTTTGGGAAAGTGAATCCCTTGCGAGTTCATTTTAAAGCATGTGATGATTAAAGTTTTATTTATGATTTCTAGGTGGTCCCTTTTGCTTCATGAGCTGTGCAGCAAACGCATCCGAACTTTATATTGTCCACGGCCTGTCCTTGAAGTCCTTGTTATTCTTCAGAAAATAAGTGTGCATTGCCACCTAGTGTCTGATCAAATTATTGCCACTACAGAAATAAGATTTAAGCAGTGGATGCAAAAGACACTTCGATCTCGCCAGAGGCAGAACTATCTACGCATGTTAAACAGGTTTATAAAATATGATACGTATATTTTTTATTTTGGATGGGAGCACAATTGTAATATATTAACTTTAGGCGTAGTTTTAATTTCTTTATTCAGAGAAAGTTGAAGTTGAAGTTTTTTACTTTTAAGAAATTTCAAATTTTTCGTAGGTAGTAATGTGAAATCCACCCACTGAAATGAGTCTAATATCTACTAGCAGCAGCCAGAAGCAGCATGGCGAGGTGGCTAGACCTCTGTTCCGAAGTCAGGAAGATCTGGGTTCAAGTCTTGCCTCACATGCATACTGGCTGTGTCACCATTGAACCTCTGAGCTTCAGAATATTCTCTGAGACTAGGAGTTGCTGATTTGCATTGGTGGAGGGAGTTTCCTCACCAGGAGTTTCTTATATTGACGAAGTAGCCTGTCAGGCCCAAAGAGAGCTGCAGAGAATTGTGGCCTTCTGAGTAGCTTCCCTTTACAAAGTAACAGAAAGTGGTAATTTACCTGAGTGTATGACGGCTACTAAGAGATTGTTACACGTTAACAACTTGCCCCAAAGCAAAGGCTTCATGGAGAGGATGGTACTTTAACCGAATCCTGAAGGAAGGAAGGAAGGAAGGAAGGGACATTTTGAGAAGGTCCAGAGAGAGTGCATTCCCTGCATGAGTGACAGTCTTCATAAAGACACAGAGATGGCAGGTGGAGTGTCATGTGAGAGCAGCAAAGGGAAAGCCAAGATTCCCGCATGAAGGGCAGAGAGTAATGTACAATGAGGCTCAGGCCAGCTTATGAAGGGCTTTGAAAGCTAAACAGAAGAGTTGGTATTTAATTGTAGAGGAGATAGGAGGTCATAGGAGTCTGTAGTAGAGGAGTGACATGGTCAGATCTGTACTTAAGAAAGATCCTTTTGGGGGCAGCTAGGTGGTGCAGTGGATAGAGGACTGGCCCTGAAGTCAGGAGGACCTGAATTCAAATCCGGTCTCAGACCAAACACTCGACACTTACTAGCTGTGTGACCCTGGGCAAGTCACTTAACCCCAGTTGCCTTAAAGAAAAAAAAAATCCTTTTGACAGCTCTGTGGAGGGTAGACTGAAGTAAGGAAAGGCTTGAGGCAGGGAGGCCAATTGCAAAGCTGTCACAATAATACAGGTGAGAAATGGACTTAGGTGATGGCTGTGTGAGTAGAGAGAAGGGTTTGGATGTGAGAGCTATAGAGGTAGAAATGGTGAGATTTGGCAATTTTCTGCTATGTGGGGTGAGGGAGAGTCAAGAGTCAAGTATAATGCCCAGGTTATAAACCTGGGAGACTGGAAAAAATGGTGGTACCTTCAACAGATACAAGGAAGTTTGGAAGAGAGGAGGATTTGGGGGAAAATATAATGGTTTCTGTTTTAGATGTGTTGGGCTTCAGATGTTTTGGGAATATTCAGTTTGAAATTTCCACTAGGCAATTATTGATATGTACCTGAACTCAGGGAAGAGATCTGGGAATGTAATAATGAGATGCCTTGGAGGGGCTGCTGAGAGAGAGAGTAGAGTAAGAAGAGTAGGGACCAAGACAGAACCTTCAGGAACACTTTACAGGGAGGGGTGTGGATCTGGACAATAAACCCGCAATGGTGACAGAGAAGGGAAGGTTAGACTGAGAGGAGAATCAGAAGAGAGCTGTCATGAAAGCCCAGGGGAGATAGTGTGCATGCAGGAGGGTGGTCACCAGTGTTTTTGGCACTCTTTTTTCCTCCAAATAATCTTTTATTTCCTGATTCAGTTACATACTGTGTGTATATTTGTACGTAAGCTCTAAGATTATGGCAAAATGTGATTGCCCAGAGAAGTTCATCAGTATCATGACAGCATGCTTGCACAGGTTCTGGGTAATGGACAGTGCTCCTGTGCTTTCCCACTCACCGGTGGAGTGAAACAGGCCTTGTGCTTGCTCCCATGCTTTTTAACATAATGTTTTCAGCCATGTTGTCAAATGCCTTCTGTGAGATCAAAAATGGCATCAAGGTCAGCTACCACACTGTCAGTTAATTATTTAACTTGAAAGGGCTACCAACTAAGACTCAAATGGAGAGAGAGCTGGTGTGGACTTTTTGTTCACAGATGATTGTGCACTCAATGTAGCCTCTGAGGTTGAGATGCCACAAAGTATGGACCTCTGCCACTTGTGCTAATTTTGGCCTAACAGTTAAGAAAACGCTAAGAAAATACAGGTTCTCCACCAGCCAGCACCACACCATCGGTTAGGAGAATGAAGAAGTTTTGAATGCTGTGGATAAGTTCACTTGTCTTGGTAGTGTCCTTTCCAGGGATGTGCACATAGATGATGAAGTTGATTCGCACATTGCCAGAGCTAGCTCAGTGTCCAGGAGTCTCCAAAGGAAAGTATGGGAGAGAAGAAGAGGTATTATGTTGTTTACCAAACTGAAGATCTGCAAAGCTGTTGTGCTGATCTCATTGTTTTATGCCTGTGAAGCCTGGATAGTATACAAGCGCCATGCCAGGAAACTGAATCACTTCCTTTTAAATTGTGTTAGGAAGATTCTGAAGATCACCTGGCAAGATAAGGTAGCAGACACTGAGGTCCTTTCTTGAGTTGAACTACCAAGCATTTAGACTCTGCTGCAGAGAGTACAACTCCAATGAGCTGGCCACATTGTTTGAATGCCAAATAGTTGCTTAAAAGACTATTTTATGGAGAGCTCACACAAGGCAGATGCACACATGCAGGTCAGAAGAAGTGATACAAGGACATTCTCAAGGTCTCTCTGAAGAGCTTTGGAATCAATTGTGAGACATGGGAGAAGGAGCACAGGACCATCAGCATGGCGTGTCAGCATCAAAGAAAGTGTTGTGCTCTGTGAGCAAAGCAGAATTGCAGTAGCCCAAAAGAAACCTGGGTTGCCCAGAGATATCTCTGCTCCAGATGTACAAATGGACTCTTTGTGCCTGACCTGTGGTAAAGCCTTCCAAACTCCTATTGGTCTGATCAACCATAGTCAGACAAACTGTATCTTGGCCCCCACAGAGTGATGCCATTTTGGTCCTCTTTGAGAACAAAGGGCAGCAACCAACCAAGCTACTTTTTAATTTTTTTGTTTATATTCCTAGCCCCAAATGTGATGCTTTATAGTAGATGTATAACCGCGCTCCTCTCTGTCCTTTGCCCCTCCCCTTCGGGTGGCCATCACCACATGCCTCTCACCTCAATTATTTTCATGGCCTTCCGTTGATGTTTCTGCTTCTAGATTTCCCTTCTCCACTCCATTTTCTGCATATCTGCCAAAATAGTATTCCTAGAAGGCCCAGGGTACTTCTTTGCTCAAAAACTTTCGGTAGGTGGAGTATATGGGCATCTCTGTACCTTTTCTTCTAGTCTCCTGGCTCTAAAGCAGCCAGCTCTTATTTCCTATTACTCTCTTTCATGTACTTGATATAAGTTATGTGTAGCTAAACTGGGCTTTTATTTATCCCTTGAATTACACATTTCATCTCCTACTTCCATGTATTTCTGCAGGTCACGGGGAATGTTTGAAGTGTATTTCTTCCTCATAGTCATTTCTCAGAATGTTATCTTCTTTCAGTGCTCAGCTCAGATACCATCTCCTCAATGAAGGCTTACTTAATTTCTCTCAGTTTTAAATGTCACCTCCTTAAGATTTCCTTACATTTATTTCTTTTTAATATAACTTTTATTTTATTTTACCTTTCTCAGTTAACAAGCATTTCGTTTTTCTCCCTCCAATCTCTCCACTTTCACTGGGGAAAAAAAAAAGCAAAGAAAAAAATCCTAGTAACAAATATGGACAGTCAAATAAAGCAAATTCTTCCATCAGCCATGCCCAAGAATGTATATCTCATTCTGCATCTATTTATTTCTTTATATTCATGTTGCGTCCACACTGTCTCAGTGAAATGTCAGTTCCTAAAGAACAGACACACTTTTAGTTCTATCTTTGTATCCTTAGCCTACTTCCTAGCTTGATGCCATCTGTATAGTAGGCATTCAATATATGTTTGTTGAATTGGATCCTAGGAATGTGTGTTGAGGAAATTAAGGCTGTATGTGGAGTCCCCTTGTTTACCAGGTTTTAGTGGTGAAAGAAAAGAGGGAAGTGTGATTATAGTTAGATAGAATAGCAGAGGTAAACAAAGGGTTTTTTTTTTAATAGAAAAGTCATTTTTGGCATGAAGGAAACATTTTACTAAATTAAACTCTATTTTATTTTTAGTATTAAGCTTTTGTCTCCTGTACTCCAACTAATATTATTGCTGATCACACTGGAATTGGTCAACATTCATAGTGTTAATGAAAAAAATGCTTGTGAATACCAGCAGTACTTAAAGTAAGTATGTAATATTTTTAAATGAACTAAATGGACTCATTCTCTATTGTTCTTACTTGTCCATTCTCTTTGACAGTATCTTTTTTTTTTTTAAATGTATTTATTAAGCATTTTCCTCTAGACATTTGCATAGGTTTGTACAGCTAGTGCTGGAACCACAGAAGCCATCCATTGTAACCCTCTTATTTACAGATGAAGAAATTGAGGACTAAATAGGTAAGTGACTTGCCCAGGGTCTTTGTAACAGTATCAGAGGTAGGATTTGAATCCAGTTTTTCAGTCTCCAGAGCATGTAGTCTTTTCGGTGTACCATACAGCTTCCCTAAGGTGGCATAGATATAGAAATCTTTTCAAGATTTTCAAGATTTCTCTTTTACTTGAGAATATAAGATTGCTATTACTGGTGCAGATAAAATGAATATTTCTAAGAGAACAATCCCATCAAAAACCACTTAGTCCATCTTGCTGCCTCTAGATATATCAGAGAGATATATTCTGCAAGCCATCTGAGCAGAAATATTTCAGCAGGTGCTCTAGTGAGAGAAAGAGAGAGAGAGGAGTTGGTATGAATGAAACAGGCTAAACCACCACCATTACCACCTACCCAACGAAAGCAACCTAGGACCTCATTTCTAAGAACCCTGATAATAGCAGTGTCACCATGGGCCATGCTTCTAGTCTAGCCCCACTACCATCATCAAGGGGAATGCTCCGTATGGTAATGTGACCCCACCATCACAGCCACTCCCCAAATCAACCATTGACAAACTACCACCAGCAGGCAGGAAAGCCAGTAGAGTTGGTCATCACTTCTATTCAGACCCCCAGGGAGACAGCCCATTTCCCCCCCCCCCTTTTTTGTTAGGCAGTGGGGTTAAGTGACTTGCCCAGGGTCACACAGCTAGTAAATGTTATGTTATCTGAGGCCGGATTTGAACTCAGGTCCTCCTGAATCCAGGGCCAGTGCTCTATCCACTGTGCTACCTAGCTGCCCCTATTATGCCTTTTTTTTAAGAACCCTTGGAGTAGTAGTAACCACACCACTGACCCTGATCTCATCTTGGTTCCTACTGCCGTCTTCCAGAAACAGATCCTGTTTTATCAATCAAAATAACACTAAAGAAGATGTGTTTATACATCAGCCTTATTCCCCCTTGCATCCTAGCCAAACTAGACTACTTGCCATCTAACCTGCCAGGCCTTTCTTCTCCCTTGCTGATATACCATGAGACCATGGGTCTGTCCGTGAGCCCTTCAGTGATCCCACCCTGTGTGGTGTTTTGCTGCTGTTGTCCATCCTTTGTTCTCGAAGAGGACCAGTGATAGAGAGGGTGATGTGCAGGTGGATTGGATTTTCTGTTTGTATCCCCAGCACTTAGCATGTGTAGTGCATTGCACACAGTTCAGTGCTTAGCAGTTGTGTTCTCAATTAATTTATACATTCATGTAGCCAACAGCCTCAGTGGTTGCTAAGGAAGATTCAGTTTTTCTTATCTGATAAATTCTTATCATATCTCAATGACTTAGAATGAAATCTATTGGGCAGAACTGAATTTTTCAGGTATAAGAGAATTTAATTATAGAGTATCTAAAGCCTCCTATAGTATTAAGGTCTAAAGACATATCATAACCCTTGTAGCCTCCTTGCCTATATCCTAAGACCTGAAAGCTCAAGGGACACAGGGGTCATATTAGTTCTTTGAGGAGTCCTCGAGGCTACACCTAGTAGTCATAACGGTCTCCTCAGAAACTGTACATTTGCTCTGGCAACTCAAAAATTAGATGTATGAGTACCTTGGTACAGTAGAAAGAACACTGGATTTAGAGTCAGAGGATGTTGGTTTGAATTGGGCAAGTCATTTCATCTCTCTGTTCTCTGAGCCTCAGTTTCCTCATCTGTAAAATGAGAAGGTTGATATAGATGACACTTGAGGTCTCTTCCTGCTCTCAATCTAGGTCCTGTGAATGTAGTGGATTGTAAGCTCACAGTAAATCCACAGAATGACACTAGCAAAATCCTTAGCATAACACTTGATTTTATTAGTAGAGGTATAGTGTCCTAGTGAAGCAGTGTCAGACTCAGACAGAAATGGGGCCTCTACATTCATACAGATTTCTTTGGGTCAGATATTGACTTACTTTTGCAATGTAATGTTATCTATTTTTTAGTATAATTTTACAGATTTAGTTAAATATTTCCCAGTTGCATTTTAACCAAGTTCAGGCTGCCCTTAGGAATGTTATAGGCTGCATGAGACCTACAGACCATGTGTTTGACACCTCTGTCCTAGATCAAAGTAGATGGTAGTTTCACTGTATTTTGCATTGATCAAACTATGTCTTGGTGTATTCATGTTCTCTTCTGGGCACCATGTTTTAAGATAGACTTTGATGAACTGGACCACATCCAGAAAAGTTTAAGTAGGGCAGCGAGGGAAACGGGAACCAGGAGTGAGACTGAAAACCATAATGTATTAAGAATAGTCTGGAAAAAAAAAAAAACTTGGGGTCAGGGAAGGCATCGTAACTATCTTTGGATACTTGAGGATAAAGAAGAGAGATCAAATTTTTTTCTTTGTTTGAAGCAAATTTTGATTGAATTTGAGAAATTAATTTTCTATCAGAGATAGAAGAGAAGAATTTTCTATCCAGAAATAGAATAGACTGTATCTTGTGAGGTGCCTTTGGTCACTGGAATTGTTCAGGCATAGGCGTGCTACAGTCTGTCAGGAATCTTGTACAGGAAATAGCTGGGTGGAGTGAGTGGTTGAACTAGATCAGCACTTCTTAAACTGTGAGTTGCAACCCCATATGGGGTCACAGAAAATTTGGCAACAATAAAAGGTTTCTGAGTATGCAACGACCAAAAATTAATTCAGAATGAAACGGGCAATGAATCCGAGGTGTTTAGGGCAGTGCGTGTCTGTGCTGCATCGTGCAGCTTCGCTGCAGCCTTGGTTCTGATCACAAAGCATGTGCGCTTTGCACTGTGCATGCCCTCAGACCACACAGCATAGCAAAAGGAAAAAGTTTAAGGAGCCCTGGACTAGATGACCGCTGAAGATTCTGTAATGCTAATATTTGGTTAACTAGTGTCTAGATGTATGAGAGTCTGTAAAACTATCCTGGCAGAAGTTTAAACTTTTTTGACAATTATTTCAATCTCTAATAACATTTATTTTCAGGAAAATTCCCATTTCTTCTAGGTTATTTACTTTGACTTTGAATTTATGTTAATTTCTTCATGTTTATTCCTCAGAGAAGGTCATCAAGTCTATTTAATAAGCACTGATATGTTTAAAAATGACTGGAAAAACAAATCTCTTTTCGAAAGAACTAACATTTAGCCTAATGACTTTGTGCCTTACATTTTATGAGCTGGTATAGGGTAAACAGTTCAAGTCTCCAAGGAAAAATGGGAGTATATGTCTCTTAGAATCATTCTACTTCAGTTCATTTTTCTCTTGTTTTCTAATTGCCCAAACCTTAAAAAATTCATGAGACATTTTTAAGAGCCCATTTGTATATGGTGTTGTATGATGAGAATGATACATATTCTGCCTACTCTAGTCTTGGTTTTGATATAGAAGGAAGATAGTCTGGGAAAAATCTGGGAAAGAAGAGAAAGCAGTTTAAGTAATTAGGATAATTGATAGATGAACCAGTATCAGAAAAAAATGGTAGTTTTTGCCAATCTTTTTCCTCTTTTTTTTTTCCCCAACAGGTTCTTGAAGTCAATCTTGCAGTACACTGAGAATTTGGTGACTTATTCTAACCAAGAAAAAAACAAATGGGATGAATCCATCAATATTACACATCTAGTTTTAGTAAAAATATCGACTTTTAGTGACAAAAAGCAAATGTTAATACACTTAGCCAAGGGAATCCCCAAATAAAGTTATTTTATGACAATTCTTCATGAGCAAAGGCTAATAGTATGACAGTTTTTCCTTCAGTAGTTTCCTCTTAGATTGAAAAATTTTGGAAGCCTAACATGTAGTTTCCCAAGCTTCTTCAAATTTGGTATCACCAATATAGCCTAAGTCCTGGAAACCCTTCATTCCCCTATTGCAAGAGCAGCGAGAAAATATAAGACCTCACATTTTGTTCTAACAATACCTTTCCTGAAGTGATTCACACAGCTATCATAGCATATTGATGTCTAGACAGAGAGTCTCATCTGAGAGTCTCAGAGTACCATGTGAATATGAATTCATTAATCTTCTCACCCTTTGAGTTTTGTAGGGAAACAAGTTTCATTCACTTCATATTTGAAAGTGGGAAACCAAGACAGAGCTGGGATAGGAATCTAAGTCACCCAGCTTCTCATAAGAAAGAAGAGGATTAGTCCTAGTTACTTTACTAGTTACCTTTCTTTCTACAGGAATGGGAAATTCAGCCTTACAGGACTTTTTGTGAAATAACACATAAAAATGCAATATAGAATCCCTTATGGGGATTTGAATGACAGGCCGAACCATGTCTAATTGAATCTGACTCAGAAAAAAATGTCTCAAGCAATGAGATGTCCATCGTTTCTCTCAAAAGATTATTCCAGAGCCAAACCAAACTGAGGGTCTTTTCAGATTGTGACCACAGCACAAATGCAGAGTCCCCTAACTCCTCACTTATCTTACCAGCAGTTGCAAAAGCATGTAGAAAAACTAAAGCTGTTTAACATTTAGATTGGGGAAAGGTAACGCTAACAGACTAGGTAATAGGAATTTAGAAATTTCACTGTTTTCACTAAATATTTTTTTATCATCTGTACCCTTATGTTTATTTTAAGTCAAACTGAAGTTTTTTTTAGTAACATTCTAGTGTGTAAATCACTTTTAATAAGATGCAAAAAAAAAATTCTTTTTACAAAAACAAGTGGCCCAGTGGGACAGGTGGGAAGAACACTGGTTTTAAAGTCAGAGGAACTGATTTCAAATCCTGTTTCTAATACTAATACTTACTAGTATGACTGGAAATTTAACCTCCTCATGCCTCAGTGTCCTTATCTATATAATGAAGGGGGTCGGACTAGATCAGCGGCTTTAAACTTAAGTAAAAACGGGTGATAGGGCACTCAGCCATACATAAGGATCCCCATGGGCCACATACTAACTTAGAAACTCACGTGTTAACATTATCTGTGTTTTATTGTATTTTTACGTATTTTGCTAAATAGCTCCCAATTATGTTTTAAAATCTGGTTCAGGCTGCTCTTGTGTGTCTGACTCTTCTGAACTAGATGACCTCTGAGCTCCCTTTCGGCTCTGGATCTATGGTCATATTAAATCATCTTGTGGAAAAAAAGAATCCCTGTGAATTGTGGTTTTAGTGATAATCAGTCTCATCTGAGCTTCAGCAACCTCTCATTAGAGAATTAGTATTAAAACGAATTTGCTCTATCAGATTAGATCAATAAGTCCATGTGGCTCTGTGTAGACCATCTTTTTAGGGCTATGAAACTTGTCTTGGTTTAATTGTGCTTTTTTATTTGTGATACCAAAGGTCTTGATTGTCCTAGACCTTTGCAGTGATCGGTGCATGGCCAGCGGGGGGAAAAACTCGATGGATCTCATATTTGGGTGCATTGCTGAAAATGTTATCTGCAATAAAATTAAGTATCTTTCATTTGTAAGTTTCCACAGTGTTTGAAGTATTGTTTTCTGCAGTAGTGGAATGATGTGATGATGGTTATGATATAGGGATTTTTGGTTAACGTTCATTATAAATAGTTTGCCTTTTTGTAACCTTGATTGCTTTATATAAATTTCCTTACACCAATGCTTTCAAGATTTAGTAGTTTTATTTTACAGATCTCTATTAAGACTTACTATCCCCTTTTTCTTTGTTGTTCACTTATTAAATAGTTTTCATTTGAGAGGCATTCTATTAACTCTGAGAAAGCTTGAACAAAGTAAAATATATCTTCTTTTTCTGAAAGCACTATAGCACTGTATTTGTTACACAGTTTTACTAAGCTACCTAGAGAACCCACTTTTTTTTTCCTGAACAGGCTTTAGTTTCCAGCTTTTTTTTTTTAAAGTCTGTTAACATTCAACTTCATAATTCCAAAAGATTTTTGCTTGTTTGTGTATCCCTCTATACTTCATTCTGTTTTCTGTGCATTTAAAAATGTTTTATTGATATTTATATATATATATATATCTGTTTATAAATAGGCAGATAGATATATAGAGATCTGTATATAAATATATCTATATAGAGATAGATATATTTATATACATATAAATATAATGTATATCTATATATAGATATTTGCATCACTGTCATAAATCTCTCCCCTCACCCCCTCCCCCCAATCTTTTTCTCCCTGTCCTGTGAGGAGGAAAAAGCCCTCCTTTGTGACAGGTAAGCATAGTCAAGTAAAACAAACTGACACATTGCCACATCTGAAGATGTATGTCTTGTGCACCTTGAGTTCATCACCTCTTCCCCGAGATGAGAGGCACCAGCCATCAATCATTGGTCTTTTGGAGTCCTTTTTATTTACTATTTCAGAGTCCTTAAGTCTTTGAGAATTGTTTTCTTTTAGTGTTGTAGTCTTAAATTGTTCCCTTGTTTTTTAATTTCTCTTTTTGTTAGTTCTTGCAGATATTCCCAGGGTTCTCTGAATCTGTCCCCTTCATCATTTCTTTTGGCACAGTACTATTCCGTTAACATTTATATGCCATATTTTGTTCAGCCATTCCCCAATTAATGGATATACCTTTGGTTTGCAGTTCTTTGCTGCAACAAAACTCAAATGCCTTTAAACTTTACTAAGATTTTTGGAACACCTCATATACATACATATATATTTGGAACACCCTACATATACATATATATGTATGTGAGATATATGAGTGTGTATGTGTGTGTGCGTATCGTCTGATACACAGTGTGTGTATGTCCATTCCCTCTATGATCTTGGTAATGTATGCCTAAGTCATTGGGTATGAATAGTTTGATGGTGTTTGGGATGTAGATTCAAATTGCTTTCCAGAATGACTGGACCAATTTAAAACGTCACCAACAGTGATTAATGTCTCTGCCCTTCCATGCTCCCTTCAACAACTGTTGCTTACCTTTTCTGTCATCTTTGCCAATCTGAAGGATGTGAGATGGAACCTTAGAATTGTTTTAATTTTCACCTTAGTGATTTGGAACTTTTTTTTATATGGTTATTTACACCTTGCATTTCTTCATTTGCTTTGACTTTTTATTGGGGAATGTATTTTTCATATATATTTGAATCAATCCCCTATATACATTAGATAATAGACCTTTATCAGAGAAGTATGCTGCAAAGATTTTTTTCCTAGTTAACTATTTCCCTCCTATTTTTAACTTATTTTGTTGGTGCAAATCGTTTCAATTTTATGCATTTACCATTGCCCATTTTATCTCCTGTGAGCCTATCCATCAATCCCTTGTGTTGTTTAAAAAAAAAAAAAAAGCTTTCCTGTCCATAACTTAAGAAATGTTATCTCCTTCCATGTTCCTATAATTTAAAAAAAAAAATTCCTTTTCACTTATGTTTATTTTGGACCAAAATGAAGAAGAAAAAATCTCTTGGTTTGGACTTTTCAACAGCACACTTAGTAAAAGAATGGTGTTATGGAAGACCATTTGTAGAGCCCCTGCTATAGTCACATTACCATATTTCCAATGTGCACTTTGAGAATGCTTTTACGTTTTGTAGAATCATTCTGGATTATTTGATTATTTTACTGTTTTGGCAAATGATTATGGGCTTGAAACAGAATGTATCACAGGGCACCCACACAAAGATGGCACTATATTCTTACTAAATTGTTGCAACTCCTCACATGGGAGAAAACATATGGTGAAATATACTATTTGAATATCTGTCAAAGTATTGCAAACGTGAAAACAGCCACGTCCAAAAGAGGCAATTAGAGAATCACGAAATTGATCTCACCTATACAAAAAGTTGGTTTTTGTTTCGTCTTCTGTTTAGCCAGCACATTGTTTATCTCTGCATATTTCCAAAATGACCTGGCTCAAATACACTTTCCTCAAAAATGTAACATTGCATTAACGTATATTAGACTCATAGCACCTATGGGAAGCTTTCAAATCAAGTACTAATGGCCAGCAGGTTGGGAGAATTATTATAAATTAATAAATAAATAATTTAGTGCTTAAGCTATAGTTCAAGACATTTTATTATCATGTAATGAGGCTTTTTAAAACATGATGAAACAGATTTAAGTGAATAATCTGCAGCAACTTCTAGAGAAAAATGTGATTATAAGCAATTGAATATAAAGTATTTGACTTAAATTTAAAAAAAAGTTAAAATATTATGTAAGTACATTAGTAAAAGAGCTATAATGTGGTTATGAATTAGTTATGTACTACCTTTAAACATTTTAATAGCTAAAAAAAAAAAAACAGCTGAAAGAGGAAGTGTGTTATACTGCAAGTCTCTATCTTTGGAACTCTTCTCCCTTCATACTATTTTGCTTGGGGGATATCACCAGCTCCCATAGATTCAATTATCTTCTTTATGCAGATGATTCTCAGATCTATCTATCCAGCCCTACCTTCTCTCCTGATGTCCTGTCACATATCTCCAACTGCCTTTTGGACATCTTGAACCAGGTATCCCACAGACGTCAACATGTCTAAAACTGAACTCTTAGCTTTCTCCTTAATGCCAACTCCATTTCTCAACTTCTATTACTGTTCAGGACTCCACCATGCTTCCTGTCACCCAGACTTGCAACCTAAATGTCATCCTTAACACTTCACAGCTGCTCCTTTCACCCCTATCTAATCTATTGATAAGTCCTGTTGATTCTACTTTTGTTACATTTTTCCTATGTGTCTCCTCTTCTTTCTCATCTGACATGCCATCACCTTGGTGCAGATCCTCATCACCTCACACTTGAACAGCAATAGCCCATTGTTTGGTCTCCCTGCCTCAAGTCTCCCTATTCTAGAAGAGTCACTCAGATATCAAACGGCAGGTCTACATGTCACTGCCACACCCAGTAACTACACTTTTCAATCAACTTCAGTGGTTTTCTATTATACTATCAGATCTGATCTACTTCTATCTGATACTTCTAGTATCAATTATAAAATCCACTGTTTGGCTTTTAAAACTCTCCGTAAGCTGACTTCCTCTTACCGTTCCAGTCTTCTCACATCTGACTCCCCTAAAGGTAAGTGTAAATTGAGTGATGTTGGCTTCCTTGCTGAGACCATTCCTTTCTCATCTTCATTTTAAAAATAAGTTTTTATTGATGTCTTCTGGTTTGTTTTTGGTTTTTTTTTTTACATCATCTTAGCCATCCTCAAGTATCCCTCTCCTATTGCCTCTCAAAGAACCATCCCATGTAACAAACGGTATTTTTAAAAGACAATTAAAAAATCAGCACAGCTGATCAATACTTTGAAAAAGTCTGAAAATTGCAATGTGTAACACCTGGGGACCTCCCCGGGGTGGGTTGAGAGTGTCCTCACATTTGTATTATGACTCATTCAAGTCATACTTGATCTTTATAATTTTATTGCATTCACTTTTGATTTTTTTTGTGTGTATTGTTCTTTCCATTTACTTTGCTGTACATTTACATTGTATACATTGTTTCCTTGGATGTGCTTCACTATGTATCAGTTTATGTAGATGTTTCCATACTTCTCTGTAATTCATCACATACATCGTTTGTTGCACATAGTACTCTTTCATTATATCTATGTACCACAATTTATTTAGCCATTCCCTAATTGATGAGAATCTACTTTGTTTCCAATTCTTTGCTGTGACAAAAAATACTGCTATAAATTTTTTTGTATATACGGGGACTTTCTTCTTATCAATGACTACCTTGGGATGTCAACCCAGTAATATCTGGCTCATAGAGTTTGGACATTTTAGTCATTTTATTTACCTAATTAATTGCTTTTCAAAATGATTATGTGTCATTTTGTACTTTCACTAACATCGTATGACTCATATTCCCTACCTCCTCCAACATTGACTGGTGTCATTTTTTTTCATTTTCTCACAAATTTGCGAGGAGTGAGGTGAAACTTTAGGGTTATTTAGAAAAGCAATTCTCAGTGATTTGGAGCATTTTTTTCTTGTGGTTGTGAATACTTTTCAATTCTTTTTTGGAGACTGTTCAAATCCTTTGACCACATGTACTGGGGGAATGGCTATTAGTTGTGTGTGTACGTGCATGCATGTGTGTGTATATGCATATGTTTGTTTATTATTTATATATTGTAGATACCAATCCCTTATCAGGGAAATTTGAATCAAAAAATTTTTCCCCATTCAACTTCTTCCCCTCTTATCCTAGGTGCATTAATTTTGTTTGTGCAAAAGCTTTTCAGTTTCATGTAATTAAAGTTATCTATTTTATCTTTTGTAATCCTCTGTCTCTCAATACATCTCCTACCCATAGCAAAGAGATGTTTCCAGTTTTCACAGCAGTTTTTTATCAAATAAGTTTTTTCCTGTGTAATTTATGTTTTCAGTTTTATTGAGTACTGAGTTCCATTGTTTCTTATTCTCCTTCGTCTAATCTGTTCCATTAATCTGTCTCTATATATTTTTAACCAATACCACATGATTTTGATGACTGCTGCTTTATAATATGGTAAAGAACTCTTCTCAAAGCCTCTGTTTAAAGAGGACTCCTAGACTAGCCAACTCTTTAGCTGTACCTCTTGGACTGGTATCTACCATGATCATGCCTCAAGAATACCTCATCACAAGGAAACTTATCCTGACATACCATTTAAATAAATGGCTTACTGTTCCAGTGTAATATGTCATTTATTATACATGCATTATACCACATATTATATAAGAAATATTTGTTATATATATATATATATATATATATATATACTAATATATGCATATAGACCAGCCTCAAGCCCATAGCATCATGATAAAGACCTAGAATTTTTATAATCGGCCTATTACGGTAATAAAATTATTCTCTCTTCATCTTCTGAAACATATCCTGGTCCGTAAGTTGAAATAATATTTATGGCAGCCCTTTTGCTTATGCTCATCATGAATACATAAGTATCGCCTCCATTTAAATTGAGCTGCCTGACTGACCAACTCTTCATTTCCTACTAGCTCTATTCCTTGAACTAGGCTCCACCGTGACCATGCTTCCAGGATCCCTCATCACCAGGAAACTCATCATCCTGAGAGATTGTATCAGATTTCATGCTCACACCTCCTCTGTAGCCTCAGTTCCCTCTGCTCCTCTAATTGGAATGTTAGAGGGAGAAGTACTCACCCCTAAGTATCTGCTGCCCTTCTGATTAGAAGACTGAGCAAAAAAAAAAAAAAATCTGTCCACAGCCTTCATTTAAAGTCAACTTTAAGGCCAGCCAACTCTTTGTTTCTCACCAGCTGCACCTTAAACTGGACTCCACCTTGATCCTGACCCTAAGAGAAATAACTCATCCCCAGGAAACATGACATTCTGATATATTACACCAGTGCAGTAAGTGATTCAGGGCAGTTAGGTGGCAGAATGAATAGTGCCAGACCTGGAGTCAAGAAGACATTTTCCTAAGTTCAAATCTAGACTCAGACACTTACTAGCTGTGTAATCTTGGGGAAATCACTTAACTGTATTTGCCTCAGTTTCTTAATCTGTAAAATGAGCTGGAGAAGGAAATGGCAAACCTCTCTGGTATCTTTGCCAGGAAGGCCACAAATAGGATAACAGTCAGACACAACTAGAAAATGACTGAACAACAACAAATAAACAACTTATTGCTCCTGTGTAATATATCCTTTATTACGAATGCCTATAGCTCACCTTGGGAAAGTCTCATCCTGCAAAATTGACAACCTTGGTATCACTCCTCACTTGGTATCACTACCCTTTACCCTTCTAATTAAAGAGTGAAGCCATGAACTCCATAGCCTCCAGGAGGAGGCTCAGGGCAGAAATCTCATTTCCAGCCTGGCTGCACTACTTTGGGACCTCTCTGACCTTTTCACCATTCCTTCCATTTTGGGAGCTACCCCCTCTTCCACTTTTCAGCTTCCTTTTGAATGTTGTCTTCCTTCTTTAGATTGTAAGGTCCTTGAGGGCAGGGACTGTCTTTTTTTGTATTTGTATCTCTAGCACTTAGCACAGTGTGTGGCACATAGTAGGCACTTAATAAATGTTTATTGACTTGACTTGTTGATATGCCAGAGAACTCAGACAAAGAATGGAGCTTTTTTTTTGTGTGTGACTTTAGTAAACATAAACCACAACCTGTGAGCCATTTATGGCTTCCCTGTGATCTCATGATGCTACTACATACTAGAATGTGGTGTGGTGGGGGGAAAATCCAATGAGTTTAAAGTCAGAAGATACGGCTTTGAGCCCTAGCTCTTCCTCCATTGAGAGGAACTGTATCCCTCAATTTCCTAGTCAATATAACAGATAATAATGCTTGCACTGCATACCTCCTGGGGCTGCTGTAAGAATCAAATGAGATGTGTATAAATCACTTAGCAAAACATTATGAATTATGCAAATGTCAGCAACTATATTTACTCCCAGTGAAAGAGCTTTGATTTTCTTTGGTATTCTTCGTGAGCAGTCAGTCTTTGCAGTTATTCTTAAGCACCACTTGGTGGCAGTGTTTGTTAACTCTATGAAACGAGATTTGCTGACTCCCGGGTTCTTCAGTTATTCATCATACACGAGAGGCTGCAAAGAAATGAATGAAAGTCTCTCATTTACTCTGATTAGCATAAAAATCTACTGTATGAGAATGAACTGTAGTTTAATCATCACTCCAGATAAGGCACGTTCTTTTCCCTCTCCCCTGGCCACTAGTGAATCGAACCAAAGCTTTGCTAGAATGATGGAAAATCAATTATTGGCTGGAGTTTGCCAACTAGAAATGCATGAAAATCATCTGTAGAAATACTGTTAGAGGCTAAATAGGGGCCATAGATTTCTTGGCTTGAATTTTCACTTGATTTCTCTGAGCTTTGGGGAAGAAAAGTGCAAATACATCATTATAATTTCAATCTGTGACCATGTAGTAAGAAGAGAAATTCTCGTCTTTAAAAGGAATAGCATGGGTTAATGACTGTAATAAGAAAGAGAAAAGAGGCTATAAGATGGTCATTAATCAGATCTCTATCTTCAACAAAAATTAATCTCAGCATCACAGAGAATGCATTGCATAAGAAATCCTTTGTTTAAAGAGCTGTGATTGATTTGCTGCAAATGGGGAATGTGCCGGGCATATATTTGCTATGGAAATTATCTCATCACAACTCATCTTTATTGCTAAGCAGAGACTAGACTCACACCTCAGCATTACCATAAATCTGCCCAGGCTACTTGCAGGTGCCACTGATCCCATGGTGCTGCAACGTGAACATGTAAAGGCTCATTCATACCATCTTTTTTTAAGGGACAACAAAGAAAATTCTCAATATAGATCAAAAAGGTGTGGTGATTGTATGGCTTGTGTGCAACCCCACCAAGAAGTTTCAGTAGAGCCAGATCAATTTTGGTCATGCTATTAGTGAACCTAAGCCATATGACCAAGTGTCTGGTTTCCAGATAAGGCTCTAGGGCAGGGCTCAGCAAAGTAATATTGTCACTGCTGCCTCTTTTTGCATGGCCCCATCAGCTGGGGATGGTTTTTACATTGTTAAATGCAATCAAACTTTATTTAAAAATGTAAAAACCATGCTTAGCTGGCTGGTCATACAGAAGCAGGCAGTGGGCCAGATTTGGACCACAGTCTGTTGGCTGACCTCTGCTCTTAAGTAATCTTGGTATACAGAATCAACTTGGGCTGTGGCTCTACATTGTCCATTCTCAAATATTGAACTCTTCAGAGTGGTAGATTTGATTAATACTTGGAACTCATTTACAAAATGCTTTAGTTACTTTCAAAAAAGAATACTTTTTAATATATTCCCCTAATGTAACCACACACAAAAATCCAAATGGATGAAAAAGCATATTTTAAAAAAACCAAAGCATATATACATATAATTTAAACATTATTAAATTATTATTTAAATTAATAAATATCACCATTACACACAAACTCCTTTCTAGAGTGTTTATGATCATTAATTGGTTGTCTCTGAAGACACTCCCACAGAGACATTAACTCCATTTTGTGGATGAAGAAACTAAGACATGGAAAAACCTAAGAAATTTATCACCTTGTAAGTAAAAAAGTAGATTTCAGGAATGTCAATTCATCATTTCATGGAATTCTCCCCTCTTCCCCCTCCTCAGTCATTTCCTACTAGAAAGTAACAAGTATGACCCACTAAGAAGGCTTTTTTCCAGGGCCAAGGCACATGTTCTTTATGACATCACATATGAAAGGCTCATCAGCAGGCTGGTTGCAGGGTGATGAAATTTGTGAGCCACAGAAACTGTTTCAGATCATCTACTAAGTCTTAGAGCAGTTGCAATCTGTGTGGGTGGAGGAAGTGCCTACAGTGAGGATATGGGAAGCATGGGAGATAGGACAGTTCCTGGAAAGTATGGTGGCCTTGGAGATAGAAGACAAACATTCAAATCTCACTTCTGTCATTCTCTATGTGACCTTGGATAAGTCACTTAATCTAATCTCTCTGGGCCTCAATTTTCCTTCTCTATAATATTAGGGGTCTAGGTTAGGTCTTTTTCAGGACCAAAGCGATGATTTTATGAAATTATAGATAATTAAATTCTATTAAATTACAGATCCAAGGGCATCTGCTTAAGGGAGAATGTCTAAGACATGACAGAAGACACAAGTAGAGGAAACTGCCCATAATATGGATACCAAACATTAATGCCAAACATTAATGACGGCCCTTCAATTCACCTAATATTTGGAAGCACCATTCTGAAAGCATTTCAGCATCACTATGCCCCCATGTGGACATGAATTCAAATGACTCACTTTATCTAGCTGGCTATCCTGGCCATCTTCTTTCCATCTGTCCTGCTGTTGTACCTTCTGAATCATCGGACCTCAAAATATCATCC
This sequence comes from Vombatus ursinus, assembly GCF_900497805.2. Lineage (NCBI taxonomy): Eukaryota > Metazoa > Chordata > Mammalia > Diprotodontia > Vombatidae > Vombatus > Vombatus ursinus. Next base: position 2,995,783 of record NW_020950417.1, on the reverse strand, counting down.
TTTCAGGCACTTTATCCATTCATCCTTGAACCCCTTTCCTAGAACTCTGCTATTCTAATTGGTGAGTTTGTGAACCCACACTCACATAATATCCAATGTGTGTCGTCAGCCACAGACTTGCTTCTCCACCCTGACCATTTTCTTTTCATAGACCTTGTTGCTAAACATGACTCTCCCTTCCCCTCCTCCTTTCTCTTGCTTTGGAAATAACAATCAGATTAATTCTGTCATTATTGGAAAGGTTATGCCAATCAACTCCTTTAAGGCTGTGCAAAATCTGTGCCTTCCCAGACCAAAACATCCTTCTTTGGCCACCATTCCCCTATAAGTGTTACCTCCCTGGGTTAGACTTTGTAGAGAAAATGGTTAGGGGAACTCCCTAATATTCTGGACTGGGACACCTCCCATGGAATTAGGAAAGTGCTCTAGCCCTTGCTAAAGTACAGTCATAAACAGTGACTCTTTCTTAGTCCCTTGGTCCCCATAACTGGGGTTTTGTGTTGAAAAGGATTGGCAACTATGCTAAGAAAGACTACTCATTCAGTAGGCTATATAAAGGACAGAAGAGAAAAGCTCCTTCCTCTTTTGATCATGCTGCTTAGAACTCAGTCAGCCTTTCCCTTAGACTACCAACAATAGAAGGAGATAATTTTTCTCTCTCTCACCCTCCACAGCAATGGCAGCTGCAACACAAGCACATGACAGTGAGAACATGTGCTTGCCTTGGTCAACCTGGCACTGGGCCCCAAGTCCCTGGATGCCTCTCCTGCACTGTGGTTCTTTCTCTTCACGCAACTGACTAAGCAATGATCTTGAGAGGTAGACATATCCAGCCTTGGCAGTTTTACGTGAGTTTCAGAGCTCCTAAGTTCCTAAGTCAGTGCAGACAGCTTACTGGGAGGTGGATCCTGTGGTTACACGAATTTTGGAGGAAGATGACCACTGTCAGAAACATGGAGGACGTTGCAATGGAAAGGATTAAGAAAACCCAAGCCATATGCTGGCTGGCCAGCAGATCATGTGCTCAATCTCTTAGACAATTAATGTCTGAGCTTAAGGTAAAATGTCTATCAGTCCCACCTTTACCTTTCAGGATGCATTATTGTTTCATATTTTAAATATTGGTTGATGTATATTTATGTTTTTATGTTTTAAGCACTTCATTTGTGATGGAGGAAATAAATAGCTGTCCTATACCTGATACTTATTTTATATATTGAGAACTTTTCTAAAAGGGGCCCTCTGGGACAAAAGATAACAAATGTAAGCTCCATTAGGGCAAGGACTGATTTGCTTATGTGTTTGTATCCCTAGTGCTCACCACAGTGCTTGGTGCATAGTTAAGTGCCTAATAAAGACTGTCATTCATCCATTCATTTCTGCTTCATGCTCTAGTTAATTTAAGTGCTCTGTCTGAGAGAGACCAGGAAACACTTGCTTTCTCTGTGATAAAGTATTACTGCCATGTTTTTGCTCATTTGAATGGTCAAATAATAAAAGAGTCTGTCTGTCACATGGACAAGAGGGGCTATCCATTGCCATTTTGATCTGTTTTATGGATGTCAGTCATTAGAAAAAGCTCTACTTCTTGCTGTTTGACCACCTATTATTTCTGTCTCTATGGACTTACTTTTTGTCTAGTAAAATAACATAACATCTGGTCTGGCAAAGCAGGGCAAGTTGTTAGAGCCTTTGAGAGTTAAAACTTTCTCGGTTCCCCTCAGTTCACAGTCAATCAACAAACATTTATTGAGTTCTTACTGTGTATAAACTTGAAATTTTTGGGTCATAAAAAGCAACATAGAATAAGGTCTCTGTCCTCAAGAAACTTAGGATCCAGTTAAAGATACAAGTTGCATTACATATAATAACTCACATTGCTATGGCACCTGAAGGTTTGCAAGACACTTTACTCATTGTAATCTTTAATTCTTACAAGAGCCCAGTACAATAGGGCACAGGATCATAGATTTAGAACTTGAAAGGACCTCAAAGACTGTCTAGGCTAGTCTAGCCTGTTTCCAAATGGGGAAATTGAGGCTCAGGAAGGTTAAGTGATTTGCCCACAGTCACACAGACAGCAAGAGTAAGAGTTGAACCAAAGTCTTTTGACTTCAGAGCCAGCAATCTTTCCACTATAACTAAGACTCCTCTGTTTAAATCCCTAGTTTAAAAAATGAGGCTCAAGAGGTTAACTGACTTGCCCAGGGTCCAATATCTGAAGCAGGATTTGAACACAATTCTTCCTGATTCCCAATTTAGTATTCTGTCCACTATACTGTGTTATCTCTTATATGAGAGGACAGATAATTAACAGTAGAAGGCAATGAGTGAAAAGCGCTAAAGGAGTACTTCCAGCACTAGGTGCCAACCGTATAGAGAAGAGGGAGAGCCCACTATGTGTTGGGGCGGTCAGGAAAAGCTTCAGAGTTGACTATAGAGTTGGGGGGTGAGGCTGAGGAAGGGATTTCAGGGGGGCAGGATAGCGTGAGCAAAAGCAAAAAGGCAGAAATTTGTAAGATGTGACCTGAACAGAGTAAATAATTGGTCAGTGTGTTTGGAGTAGGTTTGAGTATAGAGACAAGGCTTCAATGATAAGTTGCCTTTATATTATAGATGGCTATGAATGTCAGGTCATAGCATTAAGACTTTATTCTGTAGGTAAGAGGAAGCCACTAAATATTTTCCAAAGGGAGAGAAACATCGCCATAAAAATTTGGCTTTGGGGAAAGATTAATCTATGTTGATACATGAGATGAACTGGAGAAAAGTGAGCCTGGAGGCGGAGAGACCATCTAGGAAACCCCAACCTATGTTACTGTTGGTAGTGGCCAGAAAACTGGTGGGAACAATGGAAATGGCAGTAGTAATGGACAGAAAACGAGGGACATGTCTGTGCTCTTTCCTCTGGGGCTGCAGCAGTTTCTTAATTGATCATGGCCTTGACATGGGTCTAGTTAAGATCTTGCTTTATCACATACAAAAGGCCACGGTCACCCACTGCATCCTGGGACATCGCCAGTCATTTTGACCTTTTTCTTGACTGTGGACATTGATAACTCTGAAGGGGACAATTTGGCTGATAACTTTATGCAGCTCTGCCTGGCTTAAATCTAATTCACCTGCAAGTCAAGACATCATCCTTGTGATGTCATTGGTCTCTTCAAGAATGAAGGACAAACAACAACAATAATCACCGCATAGATGATTCTTCTCTGAACTCATCCTTTCTTTTCTATATGTGTCCCCTCATACCTTTACTACCTTAAAGCCTGGGGGAGCCAGTGAACCCTAGTTTATTTTCCTTTTGTACAAATAGGATTAATCTTCAAATATTTGTATGCCAGAGAGGAGGCTGTATGTTGACTCTTTTTCTTCTCTGATCCTACCCATCATCTCTTCTCATTGAAATTCAGGACTGGGTTAATTGTTAATGTGTCTTCAAATCACTACGAAGCCTATTTATTGTGTAAACATTGTTTATACAAGATATGCAGCTATTATGATTCGATATCAAGGAAAGTAAAACAACAAGAAGGTGTAAAAATCACTGTAGAATTTTCTGGGACTGAGACAAGCTGAGTGAGGTGTAACATCTAACAGGGAGAATTTAGTCAGGGAAACAAATGGCAGTAATTTTACCTCTTCTGAAATGTAGTCTGGCTCCAAGTGGTTGCCTGAAATATTCAATACCACATCACTGGGCCGTTTTCCTCTTGCTTGTCTCCCTTTCCATGGATTTTAGAGCCTATTTCATCATGGTAGTTGAGTGCTTCCACTCTTTTATCCTCCTCTTCCTCTTCTTTCCCCTCCCCCAATGAATAGCACTTAAGCATCCACATCCAAAGTACTAGGCAATGTTTTCTTGAACCCTGGTAAATTCTCACTGCCATCTACACATGCCAAGACAGCAAGGGTGAAATGGTCTGACCTCCGAGTCAGAACGCTGTGGCAACTTGGTCCAGGGAATTTGCAGACTTCCAGGACTCTATAAGAATTTCCCGACGGATTGTTTTTTGTTATGAATCACATAAGTCACTTAAATTAGTCTGCAAAGTGGGGGGGAATATATTTGCATATTCTAGCAGTGTTGTGAGGGAAGCATTTTGTAAACTTTTAAAAATGTCATATACAATTGCATTAGTAGTATTTTCTCCATAAAATGATATATTTTAAAAATGGGAGGGATAGAATTTGGAACTCAAAACTTAAAAAAAACAAATATCAAAAATTGTTTTAACATGTAATCGGGGAGAAAGCATATATATATATATACACACACACACACACACACACACAATATATTATACACACACATACACACACACACATACACACACACGCATATTTTGAAAATGCTACATTGAGGAGGAAAGGGAAGGGTACAAGCATTTATATGATGCCTACTATTTGCCAGGCACTGTGCTAAGCACTTTTCCAAGTATTATCTGATTCCCACCAACTCTGGAAGGTAGGTGCTATTATTATCTCCATTTTACAGTTGAGGAAATGGCAGTAAACAGAGGTTAAGTGACTTGCCCAGGATCACAAAGCTAGTAAGTATCTATGGTTGGATTTGAACTCAGGTCTTCCTGACTCTAAGCCTAGGGCTCTATCCATTGCACCAACTAGGAGCTTCAGGAAGCACTAGGGCATTAATCTAGAGCTGGGGGAGATCACAGAGACCATCTAGTTGAAACCTCTAATTTTATAGATGAGAAAACTGAAGTTCAGAGATTTACCTAAAGTCAGGGAGGTAAGAAGCATCAGAGGCAGAATTTGTACCTAGGACCTTTGACTTTGGAGTCAAAACTCTTTACATTGTAGCATGCTTTTATACACACACACATACACACATACATACACATATATACATGCATGTGTATATATAGGTATATATACCTATGTATACATATATGTATACATACACATATATTTACATGTTGTATATGTGTGTGTATACCTATATACATACATACATCCCTATACCTATATATCCTCAATAGAAGGTAGGCTTCTTGAAGACAGAGACTGTTTGTTTTTGATTCTGTATCTCAGGTGCCTAATATTGGCCATTGAGCCTAATCTCCTCCTTTTACAGGGAAGGAAACTGAGGCTCGGGGAGATTACGCGATATGCCCTATGTCTAATAATAAGTCTGAGAAGTAGATTTTGAACCCTACAAGTTAAAGGTGAGATTTGAACTCAGGTCAATGGATTCCAAAGCCAATGTTTTGAGTAAGGGACCATGCTGCCTCCCTTGGGTTTCATTCCCAGATGTTTATGAGCCTATGAACAATCCAAGCTCCATGGGCACAGTCTAGATACCATCTAGGATTGGTAGAGCTAAGAACAGATTAGCACAAATAATGAATCCCATGAACTGAGGTGGTTGCGTTATTAAAATTCAAACTGCATGTTTGTATTGGGCTGGAACCAATTATCATTATTTAACATAGAATCATAACTTCAAATAGTGCAAATTCAAATAATATGGGCCACTCCACAGGATTAATTATTCATACTAATAAGGGACTTAGCTTTAGAAAATACCTAACTTCCCCCAGAAAATCATTCCATTATATGGAACAATTGATTTGTTATTTTATGTTTTCTTTGTATGGAAAAGCTAATTTGAAGACACTTGAGTTATGGCCAGATATGGTATTCCAAGGTACTTACTTGTGGTATTTTGGTTGTGTTACTAAACAACACAGGGCATTATCAGGCAGGGTAATTATAAAAGTCAAACAGGTATACAGGAAAAAGGGAGTAGTGCTATCTAGTAGTGTACTTTGTAGTAGTATACATTATTTCCATTGTCCTAATTCTGGCTTAGTTGTTAATAATAATATAATCTTTGAAGTATATCTTTTCTTCATAGAAAGTCCAAGAGATTATATTTCTTTGGTTGTGTCTACACAATGCCAAAACAAATGGTCAGCTCAGAAAAAAACGAGTAAAGCTAATTGTTCCACATCATGTAGACAAAACAAATTGCAGAATAACTGAAAATTACACTTTGTAATCTGTTGTTTTGGCTCTGATGCCGACAGACTTTATGAGGAATGCCTGGGCAGTATCCCTCCCCGATACTCTTCTGCTTCTTAAATGGGAAAGTGAGGTTCAGAGAAGTAGCACCGCATAGCCAACATTGCACAGTGGCCTTTCACAACCCAGCCCCAACCTACTTTTCCAGCCTCATAATACGTTCCTCCCCTTCCAACATTTTCTCATCCAGCCAAACTGGCCTTCTTGCTGTTCCTCATATGTGACAGTCAGTCTCTAGTCTCCATATCTTTGCAGTACCAGATCCTTTTCCTGGCCCCCACAATGCCTCACTGCCACCTTTATTCTGTATGTTAATAGACAGATAGATATAGATAGATAAATCTCTCTCTTTCTCTTTCTCTCTCTGTCTCTGTCTCTCTGTCTCTCTGTCTCTCTCTCTCTCTCTCTCATTGTAGTTCAGTCATGTCTAACTCTTCATGACCCCATTTGGGATTTTCTTGGTAAAGATACTGGAGTGGTTTGCTATTTCCTTGTTCAGCTCATTTTACAGATAAGGAAACTGAGGCAAACAGGGTTAAGTAACTCACCCAGGGTCACACAGCTAGTAAGAATCTTAGGACACATTTGAACTCAGGTCTTCCTAGCACTCTAATCACTTCACCACCTACTTGCAAATTCATATATGTACATATATGTGTGTATATATATATGCACACATGTATGTATATTCATACAAAACACACAATGTATACGTTCACTACAGTACATATACACATGCACATGTACCTGCATATAGACATACACCTATATAAACATAGACATAGACATAGACATAGTCTTCCCTGACAGAATGTAAGCTTCTTGAAAGCAGGTACTATTTCCATATTCTCTTTGTATTCCCAGTGGCTTACACATAGTAGGTGATTAATAAAATGTTTGTTGCTTGATTAGGATAAACTCTTCATTAATCTGTCTACCCAACCTTCCCATCACATATTTTGGCTTGGTAGACTTTGGGGAGGTAGACTATCTTTTATTCTCTTTTCCCATGTTAACTCCCCTGTCAATATTTAATAAAAAATTGCCTATCTTTTATTTTTACATAACAGTCATTTCCAGATATTATTTTCTCCTTTCTCCCCTCCCCAAGCCTTACTTTGTAGCAAAGAATGAGTTCGACTAAACCAATTGCCCTAGTGACTACAACTGGCAGCATTTCATACCCATAGTTCCCTACCTTTCTAATGAAAGGAAAGAAGTAGATCTCCTCTTTTTTTTTTTTGTCCCCAGAGTCAAGATTATTCATTATAATTAAACAGCATTTAGCTTCATTTTATTGTTCATTTTATTTACATTATTATAATTATTTTATATATTGTTGCCCTCTCTGAATCAGTTCATAAAAGCCTTCTTATGTTTATTTAAATTCTTCATATTCATCTGTTCATTTGTATAATCAACCCCCCCCCATGTCTAGAACATACTATCTTCTCATCTTTCCTTACTGAAATAATTTTCTTCCTTTAAGATACATCTCAGGCACCACTTCCATGAAAGTCTTTGCTAATTCCCCCATCTGAGAGTAATCTCTCCCACCTCCAGTTGTCATAGAATATTTTGTTTGAACTTCTCCTTTACTCCTGTCAATTCAACACTGTATCCCCCTTATTTTTATACAAGTTGTATTTCCCCTATTAAATTATAAGTTCCTTTTGATCAAGATCTATGTTGTTCTTCATTTTTGTGTCATCAAAACCTAAGGCAGCATCTTGCACATTTTAGAAGCGCGAATAATATTTATTTGATTGAATTTATCCTCATGAAACTTATGGCTTCATATACCCATAATTATTACTTAAGCCATGACTGTAAGGGCAGGTATATATAAATCCTACAAAAATTCCTAGGTGCTCACCTCTAGTAATTTTTATTCCTTGATTTCAGAGGGATTTACATGCACAGGTTAACAATTTTAGTGGTTATTTTACATTTTAATTATCACCACCATAATCATCAAGAAAACATTTAGTAAGAAAGGGTCCACATTTACAGCTAGTGTGTGTATGTATATATATATGTATATATATACACATACATATATATTATATATAAATATACACACATACACAAATACATATACATACATGCACACATATACATAAATATATACATATATGTGCATGTACATATGTGTGTATATATACACACATAAATATATATATATATATACAAAAGATATATATATATGTATCTTTTCTTTATCTGTCCTATAATCTAGGAGGAGAAAAAATGGTGAAAGGGCCAGGCAAGTGCTTATATTTTCATCTCATTTTGCATACATTCTCATGCTTGATCCTCATTATTACAGAGGGGAAAACTGTGACCCAGTTCAGTAACTGTGACTTGTCCAAGATCTCACAGCTCATAGATTGCAGAACATAGGTCTCCTCACTCCAAGCATTAGAATGAATGACTAACTAGTTTATGTAAATTCATCTGAAATCAGGAAATAAAAATGACTTGATAAAACAAGGGTTATTTGGAGCCATCTCAGCAAGAGACTGGAATAAAGGAGCAGAGGAGATGTAGTTTACTTGGGCTCTTGTTTATGAGGTCGTGGAAGCTATCCTAGGAAAACACATCTCTTTCCCCATTGAAGCGCTCTAACCTTCAGGTATTAGGGTACATCTGTCTTGGTCTTAAGAAAGGCAATGTGGTTGTTGGAAAATGCAGTGGCTTTGGTATGGAGGATGGCAATTCAAATCTTTCCTCTTCTGTATGTTATCCGAGGGATGTTAGGCAAGTCACTTAACCTTCCTGAGCCTCAGTCTCAGTTTCCTTATCTGTAAAATTCAGGAATTGGACTAGAGATGGCTTTTCAGGTCTCCCTTCTAGCCCTAAATCTATGATCCTTTGATGCTTATGTCTGTTTTAGGTTCTAAGCAACAACCGGGCAGATTATTTCTGTTTATCTTCCTTTGAATGGCACCCAAGATAGCACTTAGTAAATATCATTTATTAAACAAGATTGATGGAGTCCTGACTGTGTGCATAATACTACCTGTGTGATAGTGAGAAGATTACCTCTTTGGGCTTCAGTTTCCTCAACTGTAAAATGAGTATTTTGAATGAATTAGGTTATCTCTAAGTGTCCCTTCCAATTCTTAGTCATGTAAACCTATGCAATGTAAAGAATATGGTCCTAATAGGGGTAGGCAATTTGCACAGTAGATAGAGTTCTGGGTCTAGAATCAAGAAGACTCCTCTTCCTGGGTTCAAATCTGCCCTCAGACACTTACTGTGTGACCCTGAGCAAGTCACTTAACCCTGTTGGCCTCAGTTTCCTCATCTGTTAAATGAGTTGGAGAAGGAAATGGCAAACTACTCCAGTATCTTTGCCAAGAAAACCCCAAACGCAGTCATGAAGAATAGGAAACAACCGAAAAATGAATCAACAAAAAGGGAGAATGATCTGGAACAGATAGGTACTAATAGGGCAATTTAAGGTTTATAAAATGTTTTATATAAATGATTTCATTTGAGTCTCATAAGAACCCTGTGAAGTAGCTATTATTATCCCCATTTGACAGGTAAGGAAACTGAGGCTTAGATAAATTAAGTTACTTGCCCAAGTCAGACATAGCATTTGAACCCCAGTCCTTCCTGACTCCAAGTCCAGCATTGTTTACACAGTGCCACACTACCTCTCAATTTTTTTAAATTTTTCTTTGTATTCTCAGCACTTAACACAATGTGCAGCACCTAGTAAATGATTAATAAATGCTTGTTAATTGGTAATGGAAAGGGAGGCAGTGTTGCCTAATGGATAGAACAATGGGCTTGGAATCAGGAAGACCTGTGTTCAGATCTTTGCTCATTTCCTTACTAGCTGTGTGACCCTGGACAAATCACTTTATTCTCAGCCTCAGTTTCATCATCTGTAGAATGGGAAGAATAAAAGCACCTCCCTCACAATATTGTCATGAAGATGATGTAATGTGTATGAAGCATTTTTGCAAAACTTAAAGTACTACGTAAATGCCAGATATTATTATTATGGAGAAGAAAAAGTTCAACTATATTCTACTTCTGGAGACATAATTTTGTAAAAATGATTAATGCAATTGACATAATGAACTTATGTCAACATGGACTCTGATCAAACATTTTTCTATGTGGAAGCCGCTGGATGCCTTGCCCTCTCTCTCTCTGTCTTTGTTTCTGTCTCTTTTTCTCTGTCTCTGTCTGTCTGTCTGTCTCTCTCTCTTTCTCTGTCATTCTCTCTGTTTCTGCCTCTTTTTTTAAAAAGGTTTGACAATGAGATACAGAAAGGTGAGGGAAGGGGGAAAAAGTGGTGATGGAGGGACATCAGGAGGATGGTAAAACAAATTCACTTCACTTCTTAAAACAATATTATTTCTCAAACAAATTTGTCAACTCTCCTATTAATCCTACTGTATCATATTATGATTTTCTTAGTGACAGGAGACCAAGTGCAGGAAAAAAAAATGTGTAGGTATCCTTTGAGGCATTAAACAGATATTTGCCATGAAAAGGAAATAATCTTAAGGCTTCCTTGGGAAAAAAATCTCTCTCTCCTGGGGCCCCAATAGAGGAATGAGAAAGGCAATCAATGTGTCCAGAATCATAAATCTGTAGTGTTACATCTAATCTCCGGTTTATGATATTACATGTTTCATGGAGATGTATTTAATGGGTGCACAAATGCTACCATCTAGAATATTTATTTGGCTCCTACCCCCCATGTCCCCAGTGAAACTCATCATAAATACATCTCCAGGGAATGGTGGGGGGGGAGGAAAGGGAGCATGATCAAATTGATAGCTATTAAATTGTGCCTTTTATTTTTGGTATCCTGTTAAAAAAAAAAGACTGGGCAGAGACTTCTCTTCCTCCCCTCTGGTTATAACCCCTGGCAATTGTGTGTGACATGGTGGCTGCAGGATGCAGATGAGGCCCAGCACCTGCATTCCACATCCAGCACTCCAATGCAATTATCTTCCAGTTTGGAGTTAATTTCTGTTCAAACTAATCAATGGTTTCTTGACATCTGGAATTGTGCCATGGGATTTAAAGCTTTGACACCTACCATTTTTATAAAAGGAAAAAACACACCAACAAAAAACAAAACCTCCATTATTAGAATGAGAAACCCTAGCCAATTAAACCCAATTTCTAGTCTTTACTTTCTCTGGCCCTAGGATTCTCCATAACCCCAGCCCCCTCATTCCTCCTCCCACTTCATCATTCATTTCTCCTTCTATGTGTCTTAAGGCAGTTCATATGTACACAGGCTGATCTGCTTAGTATAATGGAGTGCAAAAATAATGATAAATTAAAAATAAATGAAAAGACAATAAATACTCAATTTGCTGCTCAACAAGGAAATGATAATCCTGAAGCTTCAGATTCCTTCCACTTTATTCACCCTTTCAGAATGAGATCTAGGCCTGTGAAACAAGCATAAATAGCTTGGATAGAAACCTCCTTGACTTAACAATTATATCTTTTATAGGACTTTCGCATGGGAATCTTGAAATGGTATAAAATAGACTCAGGACATATCTCCAGTATGTAAAGGTAACAGGTTCTTTTTGCAAATAAGTCATTTTGACCATTATAAATATCCAAATTAACTATAAAGTACATATGAAGAAAAATGCTATCTGCATCCAGAACACTGATAAATAGAAGTATGTATAGAATAATTTTATGTATATATTTGTATAATATATATTATAATATGCATTATATCTAATTATAATATGTATAATATATATTTGTGTTATATACATTTGTGTCTAATGGTAGCCATCTCTAGGACTGGGGGGAAGGAAAGAAAAAAAAGGAAAAAAAAAGAAATTCACATGATAAATTTATTATATATTTACAAGGAATAGCAAGGTGTACATAATAGATTTGCAGTCCATGTGCAACCATCTTTTTATTATGCTAAATTATGGAAATGCTTGTTTTATTCCATAAATCAAAAATAAGATAAATAAAAATAAAGGTAACAGGGTCTGTGAAGACATAGCTTTTATTCATAGCACCATAGAAATATAGAATCAAAAGGCTGGATAGAACCTAAGGAGTTAATTCAATCTACTGTCCTCTCAACTAATTTCCAGGGAAGCTCTCTGAACTGCTCTATGACTCAAGTTTTATTTGTAAAATGGGGATGAAAGATAAGAATGGAAAAATGTTAGCGGGGGAAGAGATCTTAGCAGTCATTTACTTTAACTTCACCCACAATATAGGAATCTGCTCTACGATATCCCTGACAGATGGCCACTCAGCTCCTGCTTGAACACTTCTAGTAGCAGGGAACTCACTCCTTTGTGAGGAATTCCTTTCAACTGTTGGTCTCAATAAGCGTGAATTCATCTGGACCAACAACAAGGAAACACTCCAGGCTCCTCGATATAGATGTTTGGCAGGAAGTAATGCGAACTTGGTAGAAGCCACATGTACCATAAAATAATAGAAAATGGAATTGGTTAGCAAGGTGGACAGACTGAGATACTCTGACTGTTTGGGAACGTGTCAGAGGAGACCTATCCGAAATCGGTTCATCTGTGGCATGTTCTCAACTGCCACCCTTTTACTCCTCCCCTTTTGGAATGGTACCTGTAAGTGGTGCCAGCCCTGCAGCCCTTTCTGGCATTGGTGATCTGCTTGACTGCCTTTCTCAGTCTTGCTGAGAGACGTTATTACAGAGCAGGAACTTTGAATGAGTTCACAGCTGGGATGCTTGCACAGGACTATGCGAATGGTAGAACCAGGCATCTCCTCCTGAAATGTTTGAGATTCTTCTCCTGTCTGTACTGTTGCGTGAATATGTTTATCTACCTTTGGAGTACTTCATTTGGAGTTGATTCATGGAAGTTTCCAGGAAAGCAGAGAATGCTGAGTAAGGTCCTTGATAGTGTCTAGTAAGAAGAAACAGAAGAACTACCTGAGTTGGTCAGGCCTGCGAAGCTGACAAAGAGAACTGGCCCTGTCTAGGTTAACTAGGCTTTTATATAAGAAAACATGTGCAATGCTTTTATTTGTTCAGGATTGCTTGTTTTGACTGTAGATAAGAATGGGCTCTCAGAGAGTAAGATTCATGCATAAGCCTAAGGATTGGCTAACACAGCTAGCCAATCAGTATTGGTGATCCCACCTTGTGGCCCATTCAAAAGTTATTTCCAGTTCCTCCCTCCTATACCCTAAAAAAACAAGTGGGTCTCCAATGGAGGGACCACTCACTCATGAACACACAAATACACAGAACCGTATAAAAAGCAGGGCATATGTGAAAGGGACTGGTCACCAAATGGACTGGGACTGCTTTTCTGCTGTGCATTTAGTTTTATGGACAACGTATTTGCCATGTCAGTATTCAGAGTAATATCCATGAAGAGATTCAAAGATCTGAGAGAGCAGTTCGTGGGCTAACTAGTGAGAGCTGTACTTCTCATGATAATGACATTTCACAATAATACTGATAGTACTTAACATTTTAAAAGTGTTTTAAAGTTTGCAAAATTCTTTACATATCATTCGATTTCCTTTTCACTGCTTTTGTTATGGTGGCTGGGTGGTGATATCTACCAGAAAGGTATTCTCCAGCTATAGTTACTACAGCAGTGGAAAGTAACTCATTATTTAATTGATTATTAATTGATAATTGATTATTTAATTATTTAATTTGATTATTTAATCAATTTATTTAGTATTTTATTTTTCTCCAGTTACAATAACTCATTATTTCAAACTCATAGGGCTCTTTACCTCCCTAAGCTCTAAGACATCAGGACCATTGACAATCCCAGGCACCACCAATATGGTTCTGAGGTTCCTCCATTTCTATTCACAAGGGTCAGTATTTTGGGGGAAAAGATAGTACCATCCCAAATGGACAGTTCTGATTGTTAGGAAATTCTTTATTACGTGGTGCTGAACCTTGCTTCTTAAAAGTTAGCTCATAGGATGTCTTCCACGTGATACCTCTCCAAGCATTTTCAGAATGTCTCGTTTTTCTCTTCTCTAGGCTAAGGATCTTCAATTCCAGTTGAAAGGTGCTGCTACTTTGTTATGTGAATTTTTTGGCAAATGAATGAAGCAGAAAAAGGACATTTATGTGTGGCACACTGATAAAATCAGCTTGAGAAGAAATATAGCCAACCCCTCGGATGAAAAAGCTTGAAGACAGCCATGGAATGTTCTGAAAATTTCGCAGAAAACTGTCCCTCTAACAAAAATACTAAGAGGGAAGAACCTGTTTGAAAGCAAATCACCAACTGAGGTAAAGATGACTGCAGTGCATTGTGGCCCATCAATTCATTTAATATGATTGTTTTCAGAGTTTTGAGGGCTATAGCCCATAAGGAATTCTTTGTCAGACCTAGGTTGATTTTATGGTTCCTGAAGTCCCTTTGAGCTCTGAAATTCTTTGATTTCTTGATAGATTTAACCGCAGAGATAATTTTGTTTGTCTCTCCTTCGATTATTTATATTAAGAGAAGCATTAAAAAGGAGACATGTTAGACAAAGACATTGGCCACTGTCATGGCGGATGTCACTCAAAGTATTCAAAAGGAAGAAAGATTCCCTTTAGCTTGTGGCCTTTTTACTCTGGAACATTCCTCTGCCCCTGTGGTCTCCTACTCTTATTGGTAAGCTCCTCCCAAGGCCTCCATTTTGGGAAGGGGCCCAGGCCCACCAATTTTCATTCCTCTCCTGGCTCTACTTCTGATTCTTCAGGCTTCATCTGCATGTCACAGTGTAGGTGTCTTTCTCTTCCTCCCCTTGCTTTACAATTCCCTTCCAAGTATTGTCTTTCCCCATTAACATAAAAGCTTTTTGATGGTGGGGATTGTCTTTATTTTTGCTTTTATTTGTACCTCCAGTGCCGGACACAGAGTAATTTCCTTTTGACTTGGCTTTAAAATGAAGGTCAGACTCAATGGCCTCTCTGGTCTTTTTCACCACTAAACTCATGATCTTATGATCATATGACCTAGTTGTTTGATCATATAATCATTTATACCCAACCATAAGGGAATCATAATTTAGAATACAGCAAGACAGGCATTTTTTTTTTCAGGCTGCATCTCCTTTAAGGGTCATGACAGATGAGAAAATAGAGTTCTAAAAAAGGAATTAAATATATAAGAATTGCTTAGTTGCAAGAGTAGAACATAAACTGACTTTTACAAAGCATTTTCAAAGTTTGCAAAGTACTTTACACATGAAAACTCATCTGATCTTATGGAGAGTGATTATAGAACATGATAATCTTATTCATCTATCTATCTGTCTGTGTGTCTGTCTGTCTGTCTATCTATCAGTCTGTTTATATTTGGGACGGCCTCATGATTTCATTGGCAATTCCTGGTGAGAAAACTCTGTCTACCAATGTAGATCGGTACCTGATCTGAAATTTGTAGTTTTAGAGAATTGCAATCAATCTATTAGTCAATCTGAGAGCATTTATTAAGCAACTGCTATGTGCCAGGCACTGTGTGAGGCTCTGGGGATAAAGAGTTAGAAGTGAAACAGTTCCTGCTCTCAAGGAGCTTCCATTCGATCACAGCCAGGACGTGTCAAAGGTAGAAGCTGAAACTAAGTCTTCCTGCCCCCAAGGGAGCTCTCTACCCACTGTCAAACTGCTTTTGTTTAACAACACACTGGTCTAATAACAGCCCTGGAATATTCATGTAGCACCTCTCTTCTCAGGAAAGCCAGAGCATGTTATCGTGTATATCTTAACCCTAAGGATGCTCAGCAAAGTGCTAGGATGGGAAACTTTAGTACTTGAATGAAAGGAAGGCTATTAAAAATTATAAAACAATATTCCAGTAGTCATGTATTTTACAATTTTGAAATAGTCTGTGGGATCTATGTCATATTACTTAGGATCTGAGAAGTATTATTTAGAGATGGCAGGGACTTTGACATCAGGCCCAGGGAAGTTGTGTGACTTGACCAAGGTCGTATAGGGAATAATAAATGTCAGAGGATTTGAGCCTGCGTGTTATAGGACCTGGTTCAGCTCCCAATTCTGACACTGTTTCCTCATGGGTAAAGTGATGAACTATAGAGCCTTTAAGGTCTCTTCTACCAATGTGTCTAATGTTCTATGATCTTTTAATTTTTACAGCTGAGGAAACTAAGGTCCAGAGATAGGAACTTGCCTTGGGTCATGGTGTGTCAGTAGAAAAATTGGAACTAAAACTAAATTCTCTTTATTCCTGTTCTGTTGTTTATTCCATTATATATGCTGCATCCCTTTTCACTCTTGGTAATAGGAAAACATTTCCCCAAGAAATGATGGGCTTTCTTTGTGGGTTAAGAAGATAGTTTCTTTTTAAAGAGAAGGGGAAATGAATAAACATTTATATAGCACCTACTATGTGCCAGGTGTGTACTTTCCAAATACTATCTCATCTGATCTTCACAACAACCCCATGAGGTAGGTGTTATTATCATCCTCAGGAAACTGAGGGAAACAGAGGTCGAGTGACTTGACTAGGGTCACAGTAAGTATCTGATGCTCTACTTGAATTTGGGTCTTTGACTCCAGGTTCTGTGCTCTATCCACTGTGCTATTTAGCTGCCTCAATATATTTTAAAAAAATAAATATTAAAATTTTTTTCCAAAGCAAAGACATTTACTGAAATGAATTAGCATGAACAAAAGTAACAAAACATTCCATCCATAAACCTTGGGCACACTCTCCCAGAAATATATACAACTGTAATGGAATTGAGTGTACTAGTACAGGGCACCTGCACAGAGAGATGTAGTCAAGGCAGCTCAGATCTTCAGCCCTACAGGGCCCCAATGTCTTTTTTCTTCTTGGTGGGTCTTTAAGAAGCGACCTTCTGGGTATAGTGTCTACAAGGCAGGTTGCTCTGATGACAATTTGGGCCTACTCTCTCCTGGATATAGTATCTCCTACTGCGTGAGTTGCTTTACTGCGATACACCATTGCTGATGGTGAGAGAAGGAGAGAGAAATCCGTTCCCCACTGCCACACTATAAAAGTACAGGAATTGCCTCCCAAGACCTTGGTTCTATATGAAGATAATCTCAATAGTATTTGTAATCCCTCCAGAAATGGAAATTCAGTTGAGCAAACATCTCTGATGAATCTGAAGTCGAATGGCATGGGTTCCATTCTATTTCCACTTAGGGAAATATGTGACCTTCTCTCCTGCTCCTGCCCTACCTCCGTTCTCTCTCTCCCTCCTCCACCCCACTTCCCGCCCCAAGCACACGCCTTCCCACTTCTTCAATGGAATGTTTGAATAAGAAATGATAACTTGCTCCCTAATAGCTCACATAAAGTTTTACAAGGAGAACGGGTGTGCCTCTTTAAAAGATAAACGACTCCTGAAGCAACAATAAGCCAGATTATCCGAATCTTGCAATTTAGTTAATGTTTCTCTCCTTAGCCTGCTGTGTACACAGCACCCTTCTGTATGAGCCGCCAGGAACTGTGTGCCTCTGTGTGCTTAGTGTCATGATGCTCCTCAATCACATCCCTCACCTGGTGTCTCTAACCAAATATCTTTTAATCATTACACATCATTGGTCTGTGCCCTGACTTGTGTTTCTCACCTACTGTTCAGCCCCTACCCACAACTGCCAAAATAAATTCTATTCTGATGCTAAATAAAATAAGGGATTGTATCTGAGCAGGTGGCTCTGTACTCCCTCCCCCCCCCCCAAAATTACTTTTCCATTGATGCCTGATTTGAGATGATGTCTTGGGGTTAGAGTGTTTAGCAGCTTTGGGAGCTCTGGTTAATCCATCTTTCCATCCAAAGGAAGGACTCCTCCAAGAATTCTTGCTTTTGTTCTTTAGCTCATTACTGACAACGGCTTCCTGTCATTCCGGGGTTTACCCTGCTCTGACTGTAGAGCCCCAACCGCCCTTGACTAGGAGGGAAGTTAACCCAGCTGGTGCCCCGGGCTCTTTCCTGAGCTCATTTTCACCTCAGCACAAGGGTTTCAGTGACATTCATCTAATGTTATTAACCATACTTCGCCAAGAAGATCACCTCCCAGATTTAGCTGGCCAAAGACAGGTCGTGAAACTTTTGAATTCAACATAGAGAGTGGTTTCTGTGTTGTGGACAACAAAGAGTCGGGCTTTTCTATAATTCAACTGTTCGTCTTTCCTCTGACTCATAATCTCCCTTACCTCTTACCCCAGCCCATTTGGGGGGCTGCATCTTCTGGTTACAAGGTTGTTTGTTGTTGTTAAATTTCAGGTCTAGGTAAGACAAATAGGACACAAAAGCAGGCCTTCTGAAGCTTGAAGAGACAAAATGCTTTTTACTTATAGCAACAAGGAGTATAGCTGACAAAATACTGCAGATAAAATGTCACAAATGAGGGAAAAAGTTGGACTTGTTTCAGGAGGAGTAGAGTAGACTACTGAGGAGGCAGACATGACAGGGACCCTGGAAAGATGGGACAATGAGAGATAGCTGCAAAGAACATGGAACATGTTCATTTGCTCATAAAACTACAAGAAACATTGGGCTTAAAGGATTTTCCAGAGCTACTGGTCATCCAATCTATCTCTTTCACTTAAGCAATGTCTGCACTTCGTCTATTTCCTTATGTTGGGCAGTCTGGACCATGACATGGTTCAGCCATTTATCTAGGCTGCAGAGATGATTGTCCCAGCCAAAATGATTCTATGGTAATCAGCATCACTGATTTTGGAGGCTGTTGAAATGAAAAGTCAATAAAGGAAGTTCTCCATGGCGTGTTAATTTCACATGCATGAAAAAACAAACAACAAAAACAAACCTTAAGATCTTAATCTTAAATCACCTCAGACAGAGATAGTTGTGTGCTATAGTCTTAAAGATATCTTGAGGAGATCCCCAAACTTCCCCTGGTCACAAAAGCCTTTGTCTTTTCTAATTAGTGATACCAAGCGATTCATTAAATCCCTCTGAAGTAGGTCAGCCTCACTGTCCCCATTTAAGACACCAGATTTCTTAAGCAGGGCTGCTTAGCCAACCAGAAACAGGGCAAACATTAGACATCATATTCCTGCCCAACAGGAGGTGGACCACAGTCAAATCCCCAGTGGCAAAGTAGGTGAATGGCTGACCCAGAATCAAGCTAGCCCCTGTAGTTGCAGCAAAGACAGTGTTAGCATATACGGCACAGGAATATTCCATTGCATTCACGTATCATAACCTGTTCATCCATGCCTCAGTTGTCGAGTACAAATTTTGTTTCTAATCTTTTGCTATCACAAAGAATGCTACTATGATGGACTTATTTGTACATGTGGATTTTTCTTGCTATCAATAACCTCTTTGGTGTATGATCCTAGTAGTAATAATAGTTAACATTTATATAGTACTTTACAAATATTATCTTATTTTATACTCACAACACCCCTGGGATGTTGGTGCTATTACTGTCTCTGTTTTGCAGATGAGGAGACCAAGGCAGGCAGAGGTTAAATGACTTGCCCAGGCTCACAGAGCTGGTAAATATCTAAATGTTGGATTTGAACTCAGGTTTTCTTGAGTCTGCGTCCAGCACTTTGTTACCTAACTAGTAAGTGGGATCTCTGGGTCAAATGGTATAAACAAGTTATTAACCTTTCTTTATAATTCCAATTTTTTTTCTATAGTGACAATCAGTTTGAAGTTCTACCAGCAATGGATTGGTCAGCCAATTTTCCCATGGTTTGTCTAACAATGAGTTTTCTCATCTTTCAGTATCCTGGCGAGTTTGATAGATGTGAAATGACTGCACAAAGTGAACTGTTCGCCTTCCATTTACCTTTTTTCCTTGTGAGACTAGGTATGACTCAGTTTTTTTGTAAATGGCTCTCCTTTGGATTCTAAGAGTCAGAAGCACAATTCTAAATTCCAGGTCTCTAGACAAACATGTGAATCCTCTCCATTTTCAGAGATACCTTCACCAAGAACCTGGAGACACCCCTGTCCTTTGATGAATCCTGAAGTCCTTCTGGGCCATTCCTTGCTTAAATAGCCTCATCTTCGGATCGCGCATATCTACTTGAAGTTTCTTTTGTGTGCGTCACTTCCTTCCTGCTTCTGAATCATAACACCTGGGATTTCCTCTTCCCAGAATGCCCTCTTCACTTATTTCCATCACAACACATCAATTGATTAGTCAATCAATCCATAAGCACTTATTAAACTAGGTGCTCAGGATACAAGGACAAAGATGAGAAAATTCCAACTTGCAAGTTTACATTCTAATGGGTAAGACAGCAAGTACTTGTAAGAAAATGTTCAGCATAAACATAAAGTTAATATATACACAGTTGTGTATATAAAGTAGTTAAAAACAATATAGTCCAAGAGCACGGCACTAGAAGTTGGGGGATCAGGAAATGTTTCATACAAAAGATGAGGCATTTGAGCTGCATTTTTAAAATTAAAATTTTTTCAATAAACAAAAATCTATTTTTTCTTCTTCCTACCTCCCTTCTCTTAACTAGAAAAAAGAAAAAAGGGGAAAAAACACAAAATCCTTGTGACAAATATGCACAGTCAGGCAAAACCAATTATTTGATCATGACAAAAAAAATATGTTCTGTCTAAGCCGTTTAAAGGAAAAGAAAGACTATGAAGTGGAGGTAAGGAGAGAGTGAATTTCAGGCGTGAGGGACTGCCTATGCATAGACATGGAGATGGGAGGTAAAGTATCCTCATTGAGGAACAGAGAAAAAGCCAGTCAGAATGGACCCTTTTAAATTCTGTTTAAGGTTTGGCTTTCCTAGCTGAAGACATCTCAAGGACTCTAGTAATTTCAGCTACTAATTAGGCTTTACATTTGTACAACACTTTACATTTTCACATAGATAATAAATGTTGAGGAACTGAGAGTAAATTATTTAGTTAGGTGCTCACAACAACTGTCCTTCCAAGGAGGCAGATGTCATCATCTTTTTTTGTTTGTTTGTTTGTTTGTTCGTTTTTGTTGTTGTTGTTTACCGATGAGGGATTACAGAACATTCCCATGGATATACAGCTAGTGAGCAATAGACCTGGGACTTTAGATCAAGGAATTTGGAATCCAAGTTCAGAGTCCTTTTTACTGTTTCATACTGCCTTTCACATTTCACCTCTTTTATTTATTTCCATGTTTCATTCTTCGAGTATGATCCCATGACTACTGAGTGACAGGTCTTGCCATCTCTGATACAGATAAACCCAGTAGCATAGGAAAGGATTTGGAAATTGTTACCAAATTGTTACTTCTCTGTCACACAAAGTAACCACCTAGTTTTGAGCTCTAAGAACTCAGACAGCTTACAGCAAGGCTGCAAAGTATAGGCCTTTCCTGGAGAATACGCAACACAGCAAAACATCAAAAGAGAAAGGTAGAGAAAGTCACCCAGGTAATCACACAAGCCAAATCTGGACATCTTGTTAGGAAGCTATCATACCTGTCTCTCCTATTAATATACTTGACTCTATAATAATAGTATGAAGGCTTGATATAACAAACATTTTTCAACAAATTGCCAAATAATGCCCCTTGTATCTCTCTCCCCATAAGGCATTATTAAAAGAAAAGAAGGATATATCTTTTAACTTTTGTATTGACCATTATATTAGATCAGAATCACGTTGGCTCTCCCATATTGACTTTCATTACATGGTTGCAGTCATTTTGTATGTTATTCCTCACTCCCCCCTCTTCACTCTGCATTATTTCATGCAAGTCTTCCTATGTTTTAAAAAATTCTTCCCATCTGTCATTCCTTATGGCACAGTAGTATTCCAATGCATTCATTCATTTATCACAATTTGTTCAACCATTCCCCAATTGTTGCACATTTTGTATTTAGCTTTTTCAATCGCAAATAATGCAGCCATGAGCATTTTTCTGTAGATGAGGTTCTTTTCTTGCTATCCATAACTTTCTTGGGGTGTAGTACCATGTGTATCAAAATTATGAACAATTTAGTAATGTAATCCCAGATTGTTTTCCAGAATGGTTAAACCAACTCATAGCTCCAACAGTAGAGAATTTACATACCTATCTTTCCTT
The DNA here is from genome assembly GCF_900497805.2 of Vombatus ursinus. Taxonomy (NCBI): domain Eukaryota; kingdom Metazoa; phylum Chordata; class Mammalia; order Diprotodontia; family Vombatidae; genus Vombatus; species Vombatus ursinus. The sequence goes on along the minus strand of NW_020950417.1, from coordinate 2,973,690 downwards.
AGAACCTTCAACAATGAGGGTTGTTTTTACATTTTTAACACTTTTGCAATTTTAATAGATGTGAGGTGATCTATCAGGGTTGTTTAATTTGTATTTCTCCTATTATTTGAGAATTAGAGATTTTTTTTCATATCCCCCACTTTAATATACCATTCACAGATATCCTTAAAGTAGAAGAGAAGTTGGTATCTTCAACAGGAATGTTGGGAATAGCTTCTACTTTTTTGCCCCTATGGCTCAATAGTCCCTTCTCTCTGATTGTGCTAAGACTTCACCTTCCTAGTTATTTGCACCCATTTAAATAGCTGCAGAGATAGTTCCCCTATAATAAATTTTTATTTATGTGTCTTTTTGTTGTTCTCTTGGTTTCTCCATCAATGGGAAGGCTCCTTGAGGGCAGGACTTAGAGTTCTTTTGGTGCCCTGCCTGAAGCAGGTGTTTGATGACTTGGCAATGGCCTGATTGAAGAAAAATCTTCAGGATTCCAATACTGTTCCACAGAATTTTTGATTTTAGAAAATCAATATATTTTTGTTCGCCTTTAAGATAATCCTCATCAGTATCATTAACATTAACAAACATATCCTAGGTGCAGCATACTATGTGAAAAGAGTGTTGGATTTTGAAGTCAGAGGAACTGGTTTCAAATCTGCATTCTGTTACTTACCTACCTATGCGACCTTGGGCAAGTCAATCTTTCTGGGCCTCAGTTTCCTCATCTACAAATTGAGGGCATTGGACAAAGATGATCCCTAAGGTGTTTGCCAGTTCTACATCTGCAATCCCATGTGGCAGTTGATGATGACTAAGATGGCCTCTTTGCATGAATTTCCTGCCCAAAAAAATCAGCAGTGATTTTGTATTGCACATAGGAACAAATTCAATCTCCTCCTGAAGTTTGAAGCTCCTTAAACCTTGTTCCCATTATACCAATTAAACCTTATCTTTCTTTACTCCCCAATATTAATCATTTGCTTTAGTCTGGCCAGCCTTATCACCACCCTTCCATAAAGAACCTCAATATTACCGCTTCTATACCTCAGCTCCTGCTGTTCTCCTTTCTTGGTATGCTGTCGGCTCTCGTCTCCAACAGTCTAAACTCTATCTATCTTCCAAAGCTAAGATCAAGGTCTACCTCCTCTAGGGAAGACCTGATGACATCTGCCCATGTCTTTCTTCTCTGACTTCCATTGCTGTTATTTCCTATACCAAACAAGTAATACTATATTATATGTGGTCTTGTTCATTAATTACTTCATGTGTGTAATTCTTTTTCCTCAAACTAGATTGTAAACCATTTGTAGGAGCAGTGACTATGTCATCTAGTCTTTGTCCATTCTCCTTTGCCTTGTTCCATCTAGCAAAACGTTAGGCATGTAGTTTTGTAGTTGTGGGCAAGCTGTTTACCCCTCTTGGCTTCATTTCCTCATCTGTAAAATGAGGGGTTTGGATTTGATGACCTCTTCCAGCCCTAGATCTATTAGCATCTTATGATTCTATGACAGCTGAATCCTATCTCTGTCACTTTTATCTTTATGACCACAGGCAGGTCATATCCTTGTGGATCCCCTAATACTTCATTTGTAAAATAAGAGAGTTGGACAAGAGCAGTGGTGGCAAACTCCATTAGATGTGGGGCCATGAAAACATACATAGAGATCCCTGAGGGCTGCATAGTGACTTAGAAAACCACAAAATAACATTATCTATGTTTCACTGTATTTTTATTTACTTGAATAAATATTTCCTGTTTACATTTTAATCGGATTTAATCTGGTTAAGGTAGCTTGAGAGAGTGCCTGTGTGGGCCATATGTTTGACACCTCTTTTTTTTTTTCCCAAAAGAAAATGAAAATGTTAGTCATTTATTTTATCTTTTGTTTTCTTTTTTTCTAGAAGTTTTAAAATTAATTTGTTTTTAGTTTTCAACATTTGCTTCCATAAGCTTTTGAGTTTTAAATTTTCTCTGCCTCCCTCCCCTTCCTCCTCCCCAAGACAGTGTGCAATCTGATATAGGCTCTACATATACATTCATATTAAATATATTTTCACATTAGTCATGTTGCAAAGAAGAATTAGAACCAATGGGAGGAACCACGAGAAAGAAAAAACAGAGAGCAAATAGTATGCTTCTATCTGCACTCAGACTCCATGGTTCTTTTTCTGGCTGTGGATAGCATTTTCCATCATGAGTCTTTTGGAGTTGCCTTAGATCCTCGTATTGCTGAGAAGGGTTAAGTCTATCAATGTTAGTCATTGCACAACTTGGCTCTTACTGTGTACAATGTTCTCCTGTTTGACACCTCTTGACTAGATGACCTCTAAGGTCTTTTCTAGTTCTAAATTTATGGTCTTTCATGACTTTCCATCCTATGATTTCATTTCCCAAATTCCTTGCTCTGGTCTGGTCTTTAGAGGTTCATTGCTTTTGGCTTAATCCACTGTATAGGGCTTTAACCATATTGATACACTCTGGGGCATTAGGAGATACCAGACCCCCGCTGTAAGCTCTCTTCCCTCCTATTTACATATATTTTTATGTGCTCTATAACTATTTATGGAGCTCAGTTAATACAAAGTGCCTGCATACAGTCCTGACATTGTAGCTTTACCAGCACCATGTTTGGATGCAAATGCTCCTGAAAGAAATAATCTTACAGTATTGTTGGACATTGACAAATCAAGTAAAAACTGGTCTGAATGAATACATTGTCTTTACATAGGCTGCACCATTAAAATTCCATATCTTTGAAAGTGGAAAAAATATAGGCATATACTTAAGATAGCTCCTATTATAGGACACCCCCAGTTTAGGCTAGATTTGGGGAAAACATGCAATTTATATTCATCACCTTCATTCCATTCCTGATTTTCTGGACTTTCTTCACTATGCCATAGCAGCCTTCTCCCCCTGGAAGTTTCCTTTGCCCCTGATGCCTCCTTACCTAGAAGTTCACTCCAACCCTGGCCTTCTCACCCTGGAAGTACACTCTTTAGGTACAGCCTTTTCCTCTGGTGGGTTGGCTACTTCTAGAATTCCTTATCTTAAGGAAAGTTCCCAGTAACTATCTTCATGTTTATCTTTGTATTCCCAGCACTTAGTCAAGTGTCTGGCACCTGGTAAGCACTTAGTAAATGCTTGTTAACTTTACTTGTCTATTCAGTCGGATAGGGCTCTTTATGAGATCATTATCTAGGCACAGATTCTGAGGAATTAGGACACAGGTCAGGTAAATTTTTTAAAAATTAGTTATTTACCTATTTTTAGTTTTCAACATTAACTTTTATAAAATTTTGAGTTCTAAATTTTCCCCCTCCCTCCCCAAGACAGCCTGCAATCTGATATAGGCTATACATACACAATTATATTATACATATTTACAAATTAGTCATGTTGTGAAAGAAGAATCAGAACAAAAGGGAAAACCACCAGAAAGAAAAAAAAAACAGAAACAAAAAAAAGGAGAGAGAGAAAATAGTATGCTTCGATCTCCATTCAGATTCCATAGTTCTTTCTCTGGATGTGGATAGCATTTTCCATCATGAGTCTTTTGGGACTGTGTTAGATCCTTACATTGTTGAGAAGTGCTAAGTCTATCAAAGTTGGTCATCACATAATGTGGCTGTTATTGTATACAATGTTCTCCTGGTTCTGCTCACTTCCCTCAGGATCAGTTCATGTAAATCTTTCCAGGTTTTTCTGAAACCTACCTGTTTGTCATTTCTTACAGCACAAAAGTATTCCATTACATTCATATACAACAAGTTGTTCAGCCATTCCCCAATTGATGGGCATCCCTTCCATTTTCAGTTCTTGGTCACCACAAAAAGAACTGCTATAAATATTTTTGTACATGTGTGTCCTTTTCCCTTTTTTATGATCTCTTTGGGATACAGACCTAGTAGTGCTATTGTTGGATCAAAGGGTATGCACAGTTTTATAGCCCTTTGGGCATAGTTCCAAATTACTCTCCAGAATGGTTGGATTACTTCACAACTCCACCAACAATGCATTAGTGTTCCAATTTCCCCACATCTTCTCCAACATTTATCATTTTCCTGTTTTGTCATATTAGTCAATATGATAGGTGTGATGTGGTACTTCAGAGTTGTTTTAATTTGCATTTCTCTAATCAATAATGATTTACAGCATTTTGTCATATGACAATAGACAGCTTTCATTTCTTCATCTGAAAACTGCCGGTTCATATTCCTTAACTTTTGAGGGGGACAGAGCAGAGGGATAGATCTGGCTTACTGAATCCTACTGTGGAACACTTAACAGATGTGAAACAGAATAAGGGCACTGGGTATATTGTATGAGTGTGCACTAGGGGAAGGGGGATGCCATAAAGGAAGATGGGAAGATGTCAAAGAGAAACTTTCCCTATTGCCTAGGCCTGGCTGTGTCTACAGCTGTTCTATTTTTATTCTTCTGAATAAAGCCTTAACTTTTCTCTTGAATCCCAACTGCCAGTGCCTTCCCTCCAAAACTACCTTGTATTTAGCTTTACTGTATAGTTTATATTTATACTACATGTGTTTTTATATGTACTTTTTGCCTCTCCCAGTAGAATGTAAGCTCCTCATGAGTAGGAATTATTTCATTCTTTGTCCTTGTATCCCTAGCAAAGTGCCTGGCACATAGTAAGTGCCTAATAAATGCTTGTTGATTGTTTGATTGTTGATTAAATCCTCTAGAAGATCTGCATTAAAGCAATAGGTATCCGGTAGAGTTAAGAAGACTTTCAGTTCATTGGAGCTTTTAAGCAAGTTAAACAATGTAGGACATCTCCCCCCTTTGAGTATTACTCCTATTTAAATCTGATGTTTGTGATCTGTTCAGAGATTTAAACTCTTAAGGTCTTGAGCTATCCTTTCATGGTGCAGCAAGCAGAGGCTTCTGTAGAAGCTTCTCCCCAGTTTACTAGGTATGGATGAGGTGGTGTTTAATCAAGGAGAGGTCTTGATCATTAGGGGGACACTGGAGAGCATTTCCTGAGTAGAATTAATCCTCAGGCTGTAGGTTTTGCTATGATTTACTCACTGGCTAGTTAAAAGACCCAGATTCAAAGGGGGGCAGCTCAAACCTTTGCCCCCTGGGAACAAAAGCAAGAGATTAGCTCTGTGTTATCAATCAGCAATGTCAGTGATGGAATAAAAAGGGCCAACTTTAAAGGCTTCACCTGTTGAAGCATTAGTTAGTGTCTCCAATGGGAAGCAAAGGTCACTCCTTCCTAAGGTTTTGTGTGCATAAGGGCCCAAAAGAGTAGCACTGAATTACCTTAAAAAATGGCCTCAAAGGACCGGAGATGAAGCTTGGATTAGTGTCTTAGTCCTAGTAACAAGAGGCTTGTAGTTAGGGTTTGGAGACTCTAGAGAATTGGTGGCATTATCTCAGGCTGTCCCTGAGCTCACAGAAAGGTTCGAGCTGGGGGTCCGATCCCCAGGTGGTAACGGGAAAAGATATTAACTTTTTGCTCCTGGACACTGATCCTTTGACAGGCTTTGGAGAGGATTGGTTCCATTCAGGCTTCTGCAACCCACTTGTAGTAAAGCCTTCAAAATGGGATAAGGAAAAACTCTGAAACTTCTGATAGATAAAAACAAAACAAAACAAAAAAACAAACAAAAAAACTGGGGAAGAATCTCATCTTCAGGTACCAATGGACCATGCTTATGTCATTTTTACTTAGGAACAATGGTTGCTTAGAGCAAGAGGAGGTATATTGTAGCAGATGGAGCACCAAATGTGGAGTTAGAGGACCTGTGTTGGAATCCCATCTCTACCACTTACTATCTTTGTGATAGTAACTATATAGTTGCTTCCATTCCTTGGGCCTCAGTTTCCTCATCTGGAAGATGAAAAGGTTGTACTAGATGATCTTGAGGTGTCTTCCATCACTAAACCCGTGATGTCATCTACTTCATCTACCTATTTATAATAAAAGCATTTCACATGTCATTCAATCAATATATGTTTATTAAATTCTATACAATATATACTATTACATACTATGTACCAGGTGGCACAGTGGATAGACTAATAGGCTTGGAATCAGGAAGACTCATCTTCCTGAGTTCAAATCTGGCCTCAGACAGTTGATAGCTATGTGACCCTGGGCGAGTCACTTAACCCTATTTGTCTCAGTTTCCTTATCTGCAAAATGAGCTGGAGAAGGAAATGGCAAATTAGTCCTGTATCTTTGCCAAAAAAAAAAAAAAACTCTCCAAAAGGGGTGATGAAGAGTCAGAAATGACTGAAATGACTTAACAACAGCATGTGCCAGATGCCATCCTAAGCAATGAAAATACAAAGAAAAAAAAATGAAATAGTCCCTGCCTTCAAAAGAGATTTTATTCTATGGAGGAAGCAATGTTCTAGGGTGGAAGTAATCTATATAAGCAATATATACACAAACAGGCATATTTAAGTTATATACAAAGTAAATAAATGGTAATTTTTTTGGGGGGAAAGGTAGAGGTGCCTAGCTAGGAGGATCAGGAAAAGCTTCATGCATGAGAAAGCATTTGAATGAGACTTAAAGGAAGGTAGGCATTTTAGGAGGTAGAAATGCATTCCAGGCAGGGCTGGGGCAGCCTGTACCGGGCACTGAGAAGTAGCTTCACAATAACATTGTATGATAGGTAGGACAAGTATTTTTTTTTCTATTTTACACAGGTAACTTGAATCAATCCATTAATCAAAAAGCATTTCTTAAAAGGTTAACAACGTTCCAGGCACTGGATGCACAAATACAAGCCACAAGAAGGGTAGTCTTTGCTCTCAAGGAATTTCCATTCTAATGGGGAAAAACAATACATTAAAGGAAGGTGAGAATGGAAAGGGTAACCACTGATGGCATGATGGAGGGCATGATGGAGGAGTACACCTACATGGAGGTTCTGGGGGGAGCTAGCCAATCAGAGGGAGGGGCTGTAGGGACTGAGAGTACTTCTCAGGGATGAATTTCAGGACTGAAATGATCTAGCATGAAGAGTTTACTGGGGCATTATAGTGAAGTCTAGATTATATCCTGGTCCTCTATGAGTCTCAACTAGGTCTCTCTTTTAGAGGCAGCTGGGTGGTGCTGTGGATAAGAGTGTAGAAGCTGGAATAAGGAAGTTGTTCAGTCATTTCAGTCTTGTCTGACTCTTCCTGAGCCCATTTGGAGTTTTCTTGTCAAAGATACTGGAATGATCTGCCATTTTCCTTCCCTAACTCATTTTACAGATAAGGAAACTGAGGTAAACGGGTCACCCAGCTAGTAAGTGTCTGAGGCCAGATTTGAACTCAGGTACTTTATCCACTGAGCTGTCCCAGAGTTAGGGAGATCTAAGTTCAAATCCTAGTGTCCTCCTGGGCAAGTCACTTAACCTCTCTCTGTCTCAATTTTCTCCCCTGTATAGATAATCAGAATACCTATGTCACAAGGTTGTTGTGAAGATCAAATGAGTAAAGTGCTATATAAATGTTTATTATAGAGCCAGGACTTGAACCTAAGTCCTTTGACTGCTGATCCAGTTCCTTTTTCACTGTCTCCCATTGTATTCTGTGTCTATGTTCAGAACCCACTCAAAAATTATAATCAATAAGAAAGGACCTATCTTACCCTGGATGCCATTTTATAATCCAATTGCAAGATTAGTTTCAATATGCCTTTTAAAACAGTAGAACTGGGGCAGCTAGGTGGTGCAGTGGATAGAGCACTGGTCCTGGATTCAGGAGGACCTGAGTTCAAATCCGGCCTCAGACTAAACACTCGACACTTACTAGCTGTGTGACCCTGGGTAAGTCACTTAACTTCAATTGCCTAAAAAAAAAAAAAAGTAGAAACAACAAACTTCATTTTTAGATATTTTATATAAAACTCTTGTGTCTTCCCCAAAGGGGAAGTCCTTTGGGGAAATTTTATCATCAATATAATCCAACCAGTATTTATTAAGCACCTGCTATAAGCAAAACACATGCTAGGGATACATCAACAAATTGAAACAGTGCCTTCCCTCGAGAAATTTATAGTTAACCAAAATTTACTCGGGATGGAGTACCAGGTCTGCAATCAGGAGCACCTGGGTTCAAATCTAGTCCTAGATACTTATTAGCTACGTGACCCCGGGCAAATCGCTTAACCTTTCTTTGCCTAATAAAAGCACCTACTTCACAGGGTTGTTGGGAGAATCAAATGAAATAATACTTGCACAGTGCTTACCACAGTGCCTGGCACATAATAGGTACTTCACAAATGCTTGTTCCTTTCCCTTTGCCTTAGAGTCCACGGGTAAGCAGATGATTACATATTTATATATCTATATCTTGCTACACATATGCACGATAATTTGAGGACAATGGAAAGAGCACTACAGCTAAGGGAATCAGGAAATGCTTCTTCTAAGACATTGTCACACAAGCTAAACCTTGAAGGGTGCTAGGGATTGTAAGAGGTAGCTATAAGGAGAGAATGCACTTTGGGAATCAGGGAAAAACCTGCTCAAAGGTGCAAAACAGGAAAAGGAAACAGCAAGTAGACCAGTTTGGACAGAATGGAAAGAATATGAACAGAAATGATGCCCAATATGATCATTGCTATAGGACTGAAAGGGATCTCAGAGATCTTCTAGTCCAATTCTTTCATTTTTATAGGCAAGAAAATCGAGAGATGTGCTCCCTGAATATCATCATGCAAAGCATAGGCTGGCCCAGCTATAGTAAGAATAATGCCAATAGCTAATATTTGTATAGTAGTATAAGATTTGCAAAGCATTTTGTAGATTTGATCCTCATGATAACACTGGGAGCTAGGTGTTATTAATAATTTTGCTTTTATAGATGGAGAAACTGAGGTAGGTGAGCTTAAGTGATTTGTCCAGGGTCATACATCCAGTAAGTGTGTAAGGCAGGATTCAAGCTCAGGTTTTCTTGACTCTGGGACCAGCACTCTGTCCCCCACACCACCTAACTATAATTGGTTTGAGGGGAAGTTTCAGTTCTGTGGAATATGAATACCTTGGAGGAGGTTCTGCCCTGCTTCAATAACTTATTTCTATTAGATCTCAGGGGTATATTTTGTATTTGGACAATTTTATTTGTTCATTGGTGCAAAGGGGCAGAGCACAGAGTTTTGAGAGAACCTCTGATAAAACAATGCCTCAAGGAAAAAAAAAATTACCTGCCTACTATGTGCCAAGTACTGTGCTAAGTGCTAGGTATACAAAGAAAGGCAAAACATAGATCCTGATCTCAAGGAGTTCACTTTCTAATGGAGGAGACAAGATGTGAACACCTATGTATAAACAGGATATATACGAGGTAAATAGTAGATAACCTCAGAAGGGAAGGCACTAAGATTAAGGAGGACTAGGAAAGGCTTTTTATGGAAGATAGGACTTTACCTGAGACTTGAAGGAAGCCAGGGAAGCCAAGAGGCAGAGATGAAGGGGGAGAACATTCCACAAATAGGAGACAGTCAGTGAAAATGCCTGAGTTGGTAGATGGAGTGTCTTTGGCAAAGAACAGCAAGGAGGACAGAGTTACTAGATCACATGGTATGTGGGGATGCAAGTTACAAAAAGACTGGAAAAGTAGGAAGAGGCCAGGTTATGGTGGGTTTTAAAAGTCAAACAGAGGATTTTATATTTGATTTTGGATGCAGTAGGGGGCCACTGGAGTTCATTTGAGGACTTTGAGGTTGATAGCTAGGAAACCCTGACAATGAGATTTTTTTTTATAACAATTACATTTTTGCCCATTAATGATGCCTGGCAGAAAAGTGATTTTTGGTGTCTTATGCTAAGAGAGTGGGGAGTTACTTCATACAAAGAGTTCCTGTTTTGAGGCAGGAGTGAGTCAGAGAACAAACGGCAAAAACAGTTGTTGCTGCTTAATGATTTTCAGCTGTGTCCAATTTTTTGTGAACCCCCCCCCCCCCCCCGAGGGTTTTCTTGGCAAAAATACTGGAATGGTTTGCCATTTCCCTTTTCAGTCCATTTTACAGATGAGGAATTGGAGGAAAATAAGGTTAAGTGACTTACCCAGGGTCACACAACTAGTAAGTGTCTGAGGCTGGATTTGGACTCAGGTCTTCCTGACTCTAGTCCTGGCATGCTATCTACTTTGCCACCTACCTGCCCAAACAATATAGAACAGTTGAAGTAGAGAATAAAGAACCCAGGAAAAGAGAGTCAGTGGCAAAACAAAAACAAAATAACTATAGCAGTGCAGCTAAGTCCAGCTAAGCAGATGGCTCATGTAAAAGCAGCTAAACTAAGAGCTGAGAGAAAAGATTAAAGCTTTTGTTGTTACCCTACTGAGCTGAATAGAGAAAGATAGGCTTTGAATATGCTACTGAGAGATGAGGTGATTGGATGAAAAACTTTGCTACTGGGAGCTGATTGGAGGAAGAAGAATCCTTTGTAGTTTAACTGATCTGGTTGGGGAAATGAGAGGCTTGTCTGCCTCACCCTTTACCTAGGGCTTGAGAGAGGAAATACCCTCATAGTCCAATAAATAATTAGTAATAGTTAAAATTTATGTAGTTCCAATATTAAAGGTTGCAAAGTGCCTTACATATATTATCTCATTGGATCCTCACAAAACCCCCATGAAGAAGATTTTATTATTATTCTCATAGGCTGAGACTGGCAGTTAAATGACTTTCTCGGGGTCACACAGTTGATAAGTGTCTGAAGCAACACTCATTCAGGTCTACCTGATTTCAAGTCTGACAGTCTTTTAACTCTGCTACCTAGCTTTCTCTAAGCAAAGAAAGCAGACCCAAATAGCTTTGAAGATCCCAAGTTTAGGGGAACTGCTTTTGCTAAAAGAATATAATACTGCCTTAACGTTCAGCCAAGGAATACCTCCAGTAAAGCATGTAGCTTAAAAGTCCCACTCATCAGGTGACTTTTGGTGTAGAATATTCTTTAAGAAGACCAAGGACATCAAGGTCTGCAGTCTAAACCTGTGCATTGGCCCCAGTCCTTGGGTTTCCTTATTCATGTGCCTCCCTGATAAGTTCCTTTAAATTTGTGCCCATTTCCCCCCATGGACACTATGTGTATTGGTAGGAGAGTATAATCCAGGTTTAGTGGTGAACTCTTACGATGAGTTCTAGCTTTGCATTTTGTCTAATAAGTGTTTCTCTGTAAAGAGTTAATGGTTTCACCTTGACTAATTTTTTTTTTAATTGGAAGCACACTTCATGGTGTCTCAGGAGCTATACTTGTGAGTAGTAGACATATTGCGTTCCTATACCAGGTCCTAGGACTCTGAGAGTGAACGGTAGCAAAGCAACTGTCTGTTTTGGGAACTTAACTCCCTCCTCCCATCCTCTGCCAGTATAAACTCAGGTTGGGGTGAGTGAGCCAGCTTAGAGAGAAAAGAAGATTTAGGGATCAGGTTCTATGACTATTTGCTACACCACACCAGAACCTTTCTCTCTATGTAGGAATGTATGTATGTATCTATCAATCTAATTACTATACGTAGTATACACGTACTACCTATATGCATGTAAAATAATTATATATACATATAAAATATAAATTGCTGTCTATTCATAGGCTCTACTGTTTATTGGAAACTTGCAGATGGCTGTGGGTAGAGCTCTGGCTCTCCTGCCAGAGAAATTATGAACTTAAAATGCAGAGAGAGACATACATTTTTGGGCATGGCCAATATGGGAATTTGTTTTGCTAGATTGCGCATGTTTGTCATAAGGGTTTTTTTGGGGGGGGGGTATTTTTTCAATTGCAGGATAGTGGAGCAGACAGATTATAAAAGTATATCAAATTAAATTTATTTTAAATAAGAATACAGTCGATCTTGAAAAAAATATATTCACAGTATCCTCCAGCTTATTGAGGTCAATTCTCCACTTGCAAACATATTGGTCACAATATGATAGAAGGAGGTTTCATTGGGATAACAAGGGAAACAAAACAGAACTCTAGGAAAACAAAACAGAAATGCTCCAGTTAGCAACCCTTTCACAGAGATCTGTGTAAATTCTTAATCTGCCATATAAAGATTCATCGACTTCTGTAATCCCAGTAGTTCCCACCAGATGGTTTTGGGTGTTGCCTGCTGTTGGCAACTCTTTGTTGGTGTGAATCCCTCTACAAGTTCTCTGGGATTCCCAGCAGGTGCCTTCGGGTATTATGCTTAGCTGATCATTGTCGTCCTCTGAAAGCTCCCTGATACTAATAAATAGCTCATGTGAAATAACTCCTCAGCGTTTAAGAAACATTTTGCAACCATCATCTCATTGGATCTTCACAATTACCCCTAGGGTAGGTACTATTATTATCCACCATTTTGCAGATGAGGAGCTGAGGCTCAGAGGAATTGAGTGTCTTGTACCCAGTCACAGAGCTGGTGAGCATTGAAAGCTAGTTTCAGACCCAGGTTCTATGCTATGTACAGTTTTGTAGTCACGATACTTGTTTGCACCTGGTTTCTCTGATGGTTAAAGCAATCGGATCCTTTTAGCAGTTCCATGTTATTCCCTGCAGGTGGCCCTAGGTACTACTCATTCTCTTTCTGTGTGACAAAAAATTTTTGATTCAGTGCTCTCACTTGGCACAGCCTTTGGCCCCCAGGGAAAATTCCTCAAGAGTTTTTGTCTGGCGGGATACAGTTCTCTCTGCAGCCTGTTACAGCTTTGCTAATTCACAATCAGACCTGGGACTTCCCCTTACAGAAATTCTCCTCTTTTTAACCAAGATTCTAAATTCATGGACAGAAGCAAATCCTCCTCCCTTATTCCAGTTTCATGAGAGTCATTGTCACAAACGGCCAGTCGTGATGCCCTTTTCCTTCTAAGCTAATTCCTTCTAAGCTACAATTCTCCTGTGTGGTTTTGGAGTCTGGGATGGGTGTACTCCACTATTCTAAAGGAACACTATTTGTTAAGGATTTGGCAAACCATAGTGACCGCTCCACATTAGTTCTTGTAAGGGCTGGAGTGGCCATATTTAAATTATGTCTAATTGCTAGTCCTGCCTGGGCTTTTGTCAGTTCTCTCAGGTCAAAGCTATTCTTCCAATCAATCAAAAAAACATCATTAAGCATCTATTATGTTCTGGACAGTATTCTAAGTCTGGGGATGTAAAGTTTCTGTTTTCAAAGTGTTTATGTTCTATAGGGGAAAGTAACGTGCAAGATATACACATGTAATTAAACATAAAATATATGCAAAATCAATACAAAGTAATTATGGGGGGTTACTAGTGGCAATGGTAGATGGATAAGAAGAAAATAATCTAATATTTGTTATTTAGATACTTAGGAGTACTTATAATCTCCTTGTGATCCTGCTGCGAGTATAGATTGCATCCATCCCATGTTACCTGTGGTAGAGTGGAAAGAAGAATGGATTGGGAATCAAAGGACTTGGATTCGAATCCAGCCTCAGCTACTTTATAATGATGTGACCTTGACTAAGTCACTTCATCTCTCTACGCCTCAGTTTCCTCATCTGTAGAATCAAGGGCTTGGAATAGATGGCCTTTACAGTCTCTTCCAGCTCTCATTTATGAAGACATGATGTTTATCTATGTCCTTCCATATACCCTCTGTAGAGGTTCTGCCCAGTGTAGCAAGTTGGCCATCCATTGGTTGTCACATGACTGGGCCAATATCTTTTCCAGTCATATTTGTCCTTTATCATGTCTTTTATGACACTTTGTACATAGAAGTCATTGTTAGTGTTAATCTTCCTCATGCTATATCTGACAGGCATTTTTATACTGTCCCTTTGGATATTTATAATTTTGCCTCCTCTGTGACTGTGTCATTCCATCATTCTCATCAGGAATATAGCATTACTGGGAAAATAATGATGTTAAAAAGATGTTAATTTTCAGTGGTGAGCATTTTAGAATCATCAAAAGTGCTACACAGTTTTCTCTTTAAAATTTAAATTATTTGTTCAGTTAACAAGCATTTTTCTCTCCCTCTCACTTTACTCCCTCCCCTCCATAAAAAAAAAAAATCCTTGTGACAAATATGAAAGGTTAAGCAAAACAAATTCCCACATTGACCGTGTCCAAAAATGTATGTCTTATTCTGCATCTTGAGTCTCTCACCTTTCTATCAGGAGATGGGTAGCATAATTCATCATTGGTCATTATCAGAGTTCTCATGTCTTTAAAAGATATAAATGCAGGGTTTTTAATAAGGTTTTTATTGGATAAATTGTTCACTTAGTTATTCTCACTTCATTCTGTATCAGTTCATACAAGTCTTCCCAGATTTCTCTGAAACTATTCTTCATTATTTCTTACAGCCCAATATCATATCCACATGCTATACTTTGTTTATCCATTCCCCAACTGATGAGCATTCCCCTAGTTTCCAGTTCTTTTCCACTACAAAAAAAGGAGCTCCTATAAATATTTTTATATGTGTGTGTGTGGGGCCTTTTCCTTTAACTTTGATCTCTTTGGGGAATAAGCCTAGTAGTGGTATTACTGGACCAAAAGGTATACACAGTTTAGAGATTTTATGGAAATAGTTTGAAATGCCTTTCCAGAATGCCTGGGACAATTCACAGCTCTTCCAACAGTATATTACAGTTTTTCTGAATGTAATCTATCCTGATCTCACTGTATTACACTGGAAAAGGGTCTAGATATAACATCAGAGGACTGCTGTTCAAAATCTAGCTCTGTTACTAGCTATCTATGTGACTTTGGGTTATTTATTTAACCTCTCTGATCCTGTTTTCTCATCCGTAAAGTGATGGGTTAGACTAAGTGATCTCTAAATCTATGATCCTCTTAACTCTGGGCCCAGCTCATTGTCCATCTGTAGCACCCATTCAAGATATCTGGAATTAAAGATATTCAACATATTTATTGGATCATGGAATGATTCCCTATACTAATTAAATCACAGTTGGTTGTCCCTATCCTTTTGAAGACAACATCTTTTTTGTTTAGTTCACATAATCATTTGGGCAAAACCCATGTGAGTTTTTCATCCACTTTGCTTTTTAAGAGTGAGTGGTTACAACTATATCTCAAATAATTTTGAATTTTGCTGAAGAGGTTTGCTAGAGTTCTATGCAATTAGCATATTGTTTCCTGCAAATAGATGCATTTGGAAAACCTCTCTACTGCCAGGGAAGCCTTTTTCAGTTTGAAGTCTCTGTAGGATGTCCTACACGAGAATAGTGAACACATTAGGTAAGTACATCTCCCTGTTTTATATCTTGTCTGATATTAACACTCAAGCAATCTCCTGAACAGTTGTCTTGTTAGTGGTATCTGGTTTTATATTCTTGAAATATTCATATATAATATATGTGTATAGATATTTATATCTATAGAAATATAGATATATATTTATGTCTACATATTATATGCTATCTTTTGTCCCACCAAGTTAAATACTTAAAAAAAAATCAACAAACAATAAGTGGTATTCTTTTCCTTCTATACTTTTTGTGATCCATGTGGATTGGTTTTCAAAATATTCTACAAAGGGGAAAATTTTTGGTGAAGACTAATTAGAAGTTGTTCTTCCTACCAGAATGGGTATGGGATGAGTGGGCATCTCAATAGAAATAGTCAAGAGTCACCAATGACACTGAGATGTGACCATTAAACCCCAAAGAAACCCCTGAGGATAAGAAGGTACATTTTTATCTGGTTTACTTCCGAGTGATAGGGGCATGGGGTTTTCTTACTCTAGATTTATACCTGAATAACTTGTTTACTTGAATATAAGAAAGAGGCATTGTAATATTGTGGATAGAGAGCTAGCCTAGAAACCAGGAAAACCTGAGTTCAAGTTCAATCTCCGATAGCACTGGCTGTACTGACTTTGAGTAAGGCATTTAGTCTCTTGGTGCTTTAGGTCACTCTCAAAGACTTTATGTTGCAGAGAAGGTGTAGATCTACTACATTGGTAGAAGGTATTTTTGGGATTTTTGTGTCACAGGTTTTTGTCTCCATCCTTTATAAAACAATATAACTTCAAGGAAAGATTTGACTTTTTACAATGTCAGTGGAGTTGCCCCATTCCTGGTCGGGTGCATTCAGCAAATATAGCTCTAAGATGAGCTGGGATCCATGAGTGGTTAAATGTCTAGAAGTATATGTGTATTCTTTTTTGAAGTATTTTTTCTATACAAAAATCATATTTGGGTTAAATTCCTTGAGCATGAGCTGTATCTTTACCTCTTAAATTCATAAATGAACTGTTTGTTACATTTTCCCACAAAATGGAAAAGATCACAGATGGTGCTTCCCTCTCCACTCCCCCCCTCTCCTCCAGAAGGCAACTGAGAAGACATTAACAAGTACCAACCCATATGTCTACTTTCTCATTTCTATAAAATATGGGTAAAAATAGACTGTGTACACAGGGTATCCTTGATGAAAAAATGAGAAGGGAATAGGTTTTAAGAGAACTACAGCACCTATTATACGTACGTATGTATGTGTGTATATATTTATACACATATATATCAGGCATAGAAACATATCTATTTCTGGTCCCTTGTATTCCAAGGTGCTGCTATAGAAGTTGCTCTTTATTAATTAATCTATATATACTTTTATATCTATATACTATATGCTGTCTTTTGTCCCACCAGGTTAAATGCCTTTTTAAAAAATCAACAAACAATAAGTGATAATCTTTTATTTCTATATTTCTATACTTCTTGTGGTCCACATGGATTGGTTTAGTTTTGGTTAGCGGATTGGTATTAGTTAATGCAAAATATTGTCCTTTTAATGCTACCTGGGTGAAGTAGTCCTTTTCTTTGTGACTGTAGGTTGTAGGTGAAGTGCCAATTATGTGGTTGTAACTCATATATTATACCATGCAGTTTCTCAAAGTGACCTATCTTCAATTTCTCTCTTTTCCCTCTCATTGCTTCTACCCATCTGTTATTTAACCCAATGCAATTTGGCTTCAAACCACTCTATAGAATCTACTTTTGAAGACTACTAGTAACTCCTTTTTGGGAAATCCAATGAACTTTTCTCAGTCTGCATCTTTTTTTACAGGTCAAACAAAAACAGGTGGTGGCTGGATTGGGCCTAGTTTGCTGACCCGTCAGATAGAGGAAAGGATAATCTCATGTGCACCCTGGATTTTTGAAGAGCAGTTTCCAAAGAGTTCAGAGAATGAATGAGTAGATGAATAAATCAATGAACAAACATTTATTAGGTACTTCATATGCACTAAACCTTGTGCTAAGTGATGGGGATACAGATAAAAATGTGAGACAGTCCTGATCCTCAAAGAGTTTCTATTATTTTTTAAATTAAATTTTGTTTTTTTATCAACAAAAATCCAGTTTCTTTCCTTCTCCACCCATTATTGAGAAAGAAAGAAAAACAAACTAACAAGCATGTATAGTCAAACAAAACAAATGCCTGCATTGGCCATGTACAGAAAAATATGTTGGAATCCATACCATAGGTTAATCACCTCTCTGTCAAGAGCTGAGTATCACATTTCAGCATCATGAATCCTCTGAAATTGTGGTTGGTCATTGAGTTGATCGGAGTTCCAAAGTTTTTCAAAGTTGTTTGTCTTCACAACGTTGTTAATATTGTATAATTTGTTCTCCTGGTTCTTCTCACTTCACTCTATTTCCATTTATACAATCTTCCCAGTTTTCTTTGAAGCTGTCTCTGTAATATTTTACATTGTAATAACATTATATCATATTAATATACCACATACCATAACTTATTCAGCTATTCCCCACTTGATAGGCATCCCCTATGTTTCAAATTCTTTGCTACTATAAAAAAGAACTCTTATAATTGTTTTTGCACATGCAAGTCCTTTTTCTCTTTGTTTTCTTTGGTGTATAAACTTAGTAATAGTCGTATTGCTGGGTCAAAAGCTCTATTTTTTGGGCATATCTCCAAATTACTTTCTAGAACAACTCTACTAACAAAACCTATTTTCCCACATCCCCTTGAGCATTTAGCATTTTCTTTTTTGGTCAACTATTCAAATCTGATTAGTATGAGGAGAAATTTCAGAGTTGTTTTAATTTTCATTTCTCTAATTATTATTGACTTAGAGTATTTTTTCATATTATTATTAATACCTTGGGTTTCTTCCTCTGAAAACTCTCTGTTCTTGTCCTTTGACCTTTGGGGGATGGCAAGGAGCTAGCGTTTGAATGGGAGACACAACACATATAGGAGAATGCTGGCCAGGGAGTGTGGTACTGAAATATCATATAGAGGAATTCTTAAAGAGCTGGAAGGACCAAAGAAAGAAACAAAAGCCTTTTTACAAATGTGTAGTTGTTTTTTCCCTGGGAAAATTATAGGATGAATTTTTTTTATTAATTTAATTTTAGTTTTCGGCATTCACTTGCATAGGCTTTAGAGTTTAAAATTTTCTCCCCCTCCTTCCCTCCCTACCTCCCTGCCCAAGATGGCATGCAATCTGTTATAGGCTCTACATATACATTCCTATTAAACATATTTTCACATTAGTCATGTTGTAAAGAAGAATTAGGACCAATAGGAGGAACCACAAGAAAGAAGAAACAAAACAAAACAGAAGAAAAAAAAAGAGCAAATAGTATGCTTCAATCTGCATTCACACTCCATAGTTCTTTCTTTGTATGTGGATAGCATTTTCCATCATGAAATTTTTGGTAATGTCTTAGATCCTTGCATTGCTGAGAAGAGCTAAGTCTATTTAAGTTAGTCATTGCACAATGTAGCTGTTATTGTGTACAGTGTTCTCCTGGTTCTGCTCATTTCACTTAGCATCAGTCCATACACATCTTTCCAGGTTTTTCTAAAGTCCACTTGCTCATCAACAAATGTGTAGTGAAACAAAACAAATTCCTGCATTAGACATGTAAAAACAAATTCTGAACTTGCATTCTAAGTCCATCACTTCTCTTTCAGGAGGTGATTAACATATTTCATTATGGGTCCTCTGGTGTCATGGTTCAATTACATGAGATTAAGAAGCTTTTGCAGAAACAATTTTAATGCAAATAATATAAGAAGGGAAGTAGTTGCTTGGGAACAATCTTTGTATAAAATATCTCCTACAAGAGTCTGATTTCCAAAGATATATAGGTGACTAAAAGAAATTTCTTAGACTCAATAAAAAAGTAGCTGAAGGATATAAACAAAAAGTTCACGAAAGAAGAATTGCAAACTATTAACAATTATATGAAAAGATCACTCTAAATCACTAGTAATAAAAGACATGCAAATCAAAACAACTCTGAGGTTTAACTTTACACCTATAAAATTGGAAAAGATGACAAAAGGTAGGAAAAGTTGGTATCAGATGGGTTGTGGGATGATGGTCATGCTAATGTTCTTTTGGTAGTTATGAATTGGTCCAAACATTCCAGAAAGCAATTTGAGATTATGTGACTAAAGTGACAAAAATGTTCATACTCTTTGAGTCAGAGATTCCATTGCTAGGTTTATGATGAGAGGAGGTCAGTCAGTCGATAAACATTTATTAAATGTTCACTATGTGCCAGGCACTGTGCTAAGAGCTAGGGATTCAAAAAGAGTTTTGTAAAAGACAGTCTCTGCCCTCAAGGAACTCACAATTTAATAACAAGCAATATATGTATGTGTATATGTATATACACATACACACATATGTACATATATACATATATGTATATATTCTAACAAACCATATATATAAGGGATAGATAAAAATAACTCAGAGAAGGAAGCTACTAAAATATTAAGAAGGGTTGGGAAAGGTTTCTTAGAGAAAATGAGATCTTAGGCTGGACTTAAAGGAAGTCAGGGAAACCAGTAGGTAGAGATGCTCTTGTCAGAGCATTCCAGGCTTGCAGACTAGCCAGAAAGAAGGCCTGGAGTGTAAAGATGAGTGTTTTGTCTTCATAATAGCGTCAAGGAGGCCAGTGTCACTGGTTCTGAGTCCATGGCAGGGCATAAGGTATAGGAAGCCTGGAAAGGTGTGGGCAGGGAGGTTGGTTACAAAAGGCTTTGAATGCCAGAGGATTTTGTATTTGATCTTGGAGGCAATAGGGAGCCAGTGGAATGTGAGTAGGGGTGGGTAACATGATCAGGCCTATACTTTAGGGGCTGAATGGAGGATGAATTGGAGTGAGGAGAGACTTGAGGCAAACACCCACCAGCTGGCTATTATTGCAAGCGTCCAGGTGTGAGGTGATGAGTGCCTACTCCACAATGATGGCAGTGTCAGAGGAGAGAAGCGGCATATTCCAGAAATGTTGCAAAGGTGAAATTGACAGACTTTGACAATAGATTGATTATGGAGGGTAGGAAATAGCGAGGAGCTGAGGATGATACTAGGTTGGGAGCCTGAGGAACTGGGAGGATGTTGTTGCCTTCGTTAGTAATAGAGAAGGTTGTGGGGGAAGAGGGTTTAGGGGTGAAAGATAATGAGTTCTGTATTGGACATGTTAAGTTTACAATGTCTGCTGGACATCCAGTATGAGATATCTAAAAGGAAATTGGAAATGTAAAATTGGAGGTCAGCAGAGAGATTAGGGTAGGATAGGTAGATTTGAGAAAGTCAGGATAGAGATGTTAATTAAATCCATGGGTGCTGATGAAATGACCAAGTGAAATAGTTTAGAGAGAGAGGAAAAGAAGCCCAGGACAGAACCTTGGGTGACACCTGTGGTTGGAGGCATGATCTGGGCCTGTATATACTACAATATTTATAGCAGCACTTTTTGTGCTAGCAAAGAACTGGAAATTCACTGATTAGGGAATGGCTAGTTAGCTTGTGATACATGAACATAATGAAATATTTTGTGTGTTAAGACATAATAAATACGATGAAAACAGAGAAGAATGAGAAATCTTACATGAATTGATATAAAGTGAAATAAGCAGAACCAGAAAAATAATACTCACAGTACAACACAAAGAAAGCAACAAGAAAATAATCAGAACTGAATGCTGTGAATTTTAATGACTAAAATTGGCTCCAAAGACAAGATATGAGAAGGTACCTCTCCATGTTTTTGTTTTGTTTTGTGCAAAGGGAACCAAGGGTGCAGAGTATGCATATAATGTCAGACTGTTTTTGATATGTTGGTTAGTTTTGCTGAAGTGTTTGTTCTTCTTTGTTATAAGAAGTGGTTCTCCTGCTGGAGGTGGTAGGAGGGCTACATTTGGAAATGTAGGTGATGTAGAAAAGATTTATACACACACACACACACACACACACACACACACACGGGGAAGCTATGTAGAAACAACTATGTTGATGCACAGGAGAACTCATTGACCAACTATATTTCAAGCCATTTATAGACTATGGAAGAAAAATAGGTAATTGAAGATGAATTCAAAAGAATGGCATAATCCTGTCAGGAGCGCTAAAGTTCAGAATGAGCCGAATCTAGTGATAAATGTTAAGGGTAGCAACAACAACAACAAGACAAAATCATGATTGCGGGAAAGAGGAAGATCATGGAAGGGATTGCTGATCAATGTTGATGTACAACTGAGAAACAACACAACTATTCACCTCTAACTTCGTTTCTGTTTTCTTGACCAACGAGAATGATAGGTGGAACAAAATTACTTCATAAGCCGTTGAAACCAAGTCTAAGTGAGGAAGTGGCAAGAAAGTCTCTAAGCCGCGGTCTATGATTTTTGAAAGATCATGAAGAATGGGAGAGGTACCTCAGGATTGGAGAAGGGCAAATGTGCTCATTTTTCAAGTAGAGAAGAGTTGGAGTCTGCAAATTTATAAGCAAGGTAACTTTACTTTGCTTCCTGGCAAAATTCTAGAATATATATTTTTTAAAGGATAGCTAGGAAACATATGGAAAAGAAAGCAATGTTTATAAAGTAGCAGCATAGTTTTATAAAACAGGTTCTGTGCAATCTTGGACACCTAGAAGAGTTGTGGAAACACACTTGCTTCCTTTCAGGAGGATGAGGGACCGTGGGTGTAGAATGTTGGATACTGTCAGGTATAGTCTCAGCACGAGTTGATTTCGCTTTGTTCACTAGGTGGGTGGGGGTGGAGTATATTCAGAAATGACATGTGATCTAAAAACAAAAGCATTGAAAATACAAGTGAGACAATCCTTGCCCTCTAGGAGCTTTCTTTCTAATGCGGCAGGAATGGGGCAGGGAGGTACGAAATAACACAGATAGGGGAGTGGTGGGTGGGGAATGATGTTTTAGTCTGGAAGTCCCAAGGATGCTGAGTAGAACAATAAGGAGATCTTGAAGATCTCCTTTGAAGAATCCTTTCCAAGTTTCAAACCAACCACTATGCTTAAGAGGGACAGGGTCTTTTGAGCACCTTCTCATTCTTGAACATTCATTCTATTCCTAAAGGCTAAGGCTACACTGGCCTTGAAGGAATAGTCGCAAGGGACACTTCAAGACAAAAATAAAAATTCCTGTTGGCTGAAAAAAAAAAAGCACAAAGTGAGAATATTTTCATTAAAATAATATGGAATAGAACCCAATAAAAAGGTTAAGTGCAGTTGGAGGTGCTGAGGAAAGGGAAAACGCAGCAATATTACAAGAAATAAATTAAAAGAGGGGGTCCTAGAAATGCAAGAGGTCAAAGGGGCCAGCAGCTGCTGCCATCCTCACTCAACAGTACACACAGCTCCTGTTATGTCTGGAAATAATAACCTAGCATTGGTGGTTGGTTGACAGTGTTGTCTACTATGCAGAACAAAGGTCCCCAACCTTTAGCTCAAAAGCAAGATACTGCTCACAAAGCTGTTGTAAGCAGTTCCCATGTTCCCCTGAGGCCTCACCACTGTGGCCTCCCACCTGTCCTAGATATCATGACCAGCTTCAGGTTGCTGATCCCTACAGATAATCTGAACAATCCGACACTTTCCCATCATAACAGGGTTGCTCTTTGATGGCAAAGGTTTTTTTTTTCCTCCATGCCTTTATTCAGATACAATAATAAAATATGCTATCTTTCAAAAATGAAGATGACATTACCGATTAGCAGGCCATGAATTTGGTATTATTTTTCTGAGTGTTGATGAATTTCTATTGATTTATCTACATTCTTTCTCTTATTCTCATTTGTGTTCAGCAAGATTCATTTACTAGGGGGCTAGTCAGCATGCAGGGGTACAATATGTAACAATGAGCAAAGTTAATTGGCCCATGTGGGAATTGAATGCTTCATCTTGCTTGGCTCCATTGACATCATGCTCCAATGAACTCTGGGGCTTGTAATCTTTAACATAGAGTCAGTGTTCAAGCTTAGGACTCATCAATGATAGACAGGGTGTCCCCTAAACAAGTTTAGTGATTTTCCCACTAAATCTACATTGCTAGAGTTCAATACATGTCTTCAAGAGCCTTGCCACTGTGTTGAAATTTTAGGATGGAATTCTGGAACAGGCTGGAGATGAAAGAGTACTACGAGAAACTGACAATTAAGCAACCCTCCGTTCAATCTTAGGAGCGCAAGATTTAGAGCTAGAAGGGATCTTCAAGATCATCAGTCCAGGGGCTGCCAAACCATGGCATGTGGGCTAAATCTGGCCCTCTGTCTATTTTCATATGTATGACCTAGGAGCACAGGAGTTAATCATTCTTAGCACATGAACCCTACAGAAACAGGCAGTGGGCCAGATTTGGTCCACAGGCTGCAGTTTGCTGACCTCGATCAAGTCTAACCTCATGATGAAAAAACTGAGGACCACAGAGGTTGTGATTTACATCCTTTGATTCCAAACCCAGTACAATTTCTAATTTTCTTTCTGAAACTTTCCCTGACTTGGATGATATTAGATACCCTTCTATGGTCAGGTTTAGGCACCATGAAAAAAAAAACGGTGACTAAAGAATTAAACATTGGGCAGCTAAGTGGTGCAGTGGATAGAGCACTGGCCCTGGATTCAGGAGGACCTGAGTTCAAATCTGGCCTCGGGCACTTGACACTTATTAGCTGTGTGACCCTGGGCAAGTCACTTAACCCCATTGCCTAGCTTAGAAAAAAATTTAAACATAATACTTATAATTTGGACTACCACTTTTCATCTTTTTGCCTTCACTGACAAGTGGGGGGCCAAAGTGTAAGCCAATTGTAAGTATGTTTAATACTTAGTCACCATTTTTTTCATGATGCCTAAACCTGACCATAGAAGGGTATTTAATATTATCCAAGTCAGAACTTACGACTTATCAGTCAGCGATGAACTGCAAATACCATGTTTTGAGTCATCCTTCAATTCAGTTTGCTTTTTCCCTTAGAGTCTTAAGTTTGATGAGTAGGGAATATTGCCTCTCCAGTGTGCGTCTAGGGTTAATATACATATAATTATTTAAGCTTAATTCTTATGTAATGAATGACAGATGTTTTTATTTTTTAAAATGTATTTTTATTTATTTTGTTAAATATTTCCCAAATACATGTAAGAAAATTTTTATCATTCCTTTTTTAAAAATTTGACTTCCAAATTTTCTCCCTCCTTCCCCTCTCCACCCTTTGAGAAGGCAAACAAAATGATATTGACCATACATGTGAAGTCATACAAAATATATTTCCATATTAGTCATGTTGTAAAAGAAAACACACACACACACACAACAAAAACAAATGAAAAAAGTATGCTTCAATCTGCACTCAGAGTTTATTAGTTTTCTGTCTGGAAGTGGATAGCATTTTTGATCATGGGTCCTTTGGAACTGTCTTGGGTCATTGTTTTCATCAGAGTAGCTAAGTCTGAAAGATGTTTTGAAAAATATCAAATAAAATTGATGGCAGAATGGGATTTCTAAAATTCTTAATTCTTTGTAGATAATTCCTTTGCTAATAATGGGTTTTCTAAGAAATTATGTTTGTTATCTGACATGTTAGATTTAGAGAAAGTCAGAAATCTACTTCTGATTTTCTTATGAAGTAGCTTTTATTTATTTATTTATTGGTATTTTCAACATGTGCAAGGACCTGAAGGGTTGTGGTTCTCTCCTAGATTTATGAATGGCTTTGAGTTTAGTGGCAAAGAAAGAAAAACACGATTTCAGAGGGAATTAGGATCCTTTGCGTTCATTAATAATAAGTTGTTTATAAGACCTTTACCAAGTTATTTTGAAGCAGGTAAGTTAGGCAAGTTAGAATAGAATGTAGAATGTATGAAGGGGAATAATATGACATTTGTCTGGGAATCCAAATTGTTGAGGGCTTTGAATGAAGTCATAGGTATGTGCATTTTATCCTAGAAATAATGGGGGACCACTGAAGATTTTTCAGTAGGAGAGTGACATGACCATACCTGAATTTTAGAAATATTAAATCTATAATTAAATTACATATAAATAAAAAATAAATATATTGAACTACTGTTCTTTATACATGGATGAGTGAAGAAGCAGGGAGACCAAATAAGTGGTTATCAAAATAGTCTAGGCAAGAAGGAATGAGGGGTTGAACTAGGGTCAGGGTTGTCTGAATGAAAAGGAGATAGATGTATGATTTTTGTGTTTGCAGGTAAATCAACTATCCACTGATTGGCTATGGGGAGCAATGGAGAGAAAAGAATCGAGGATGATGCAGGTTGTGAATCTGGGTGACTAGATGGATGGTGATTTCCTCAACATAGAAAAGGACATTTGGTGAAGGGATAATTTTGGGGAAAATATAATGAATTCCATTTGGGGCATGAAGAGTAAAATGGACTTCAGCCCTGTAGGTGTTTAAAGAAATAATGGACAACCTCTTGCCTTGAATGGTTAGATATTTACTTGTTTGAAGCTAGAACATCGAACTGATGATGCTATTATTATTGTATTATGCACCATATTGATGTTATAGTATCAGTTTGTGACATCCAGGAGAAATTTTACAATTCTTCTACCAGCTGAGGAATTCCTTCTGAGTTCAAGCTCTCTCACAAAGGTGATTGGCTCCCCTCCTATACTTGAATTCATTTTTCACACCACAGTGACTGACTAAATTCGATTTAGGTGGGAATTTCTCTTTTCTAGTTCACTCTGTTCCTATGCTCACTACTTCCTTTGATGTCTATGATGTGATTGATAAGCATGTGCAGCCTCAGTTTGTAGAACCCTCTAGAGTCTGTCTTTTGAAGGTACACTATTTGAAGACTTGTCCTCTTTCCAGTACAAGGTCTTGATGGGCTTTTTGGTCTAAATGTAGCTTAGATGACAAGTTGTTATAGATGTAAATATTAATTATACATTGAAATTCGGCAACTGTTTTTACTAGAAGCTTGTTAGCTTGTTAATTATCCCAATTATCATACAAGGAGAAAGGGAGAGGGAGAAAGTGTGATTAGGGCTGGTAATCTGCCTTCTTCCTTTCTTCCTATTGCCATTTTTGACTCGGGAAAATTAATTCTGTGGAATCAGTTTATGCAGACTCCTGGTGTTCCCAGACAAGCCTAGCTGGCAGTGCGCAGGCTTAACACACGTTGGCTCCCCTCCCAGGATTGGCCATGTCACCATCCTGGAGCGTGATCCAGTCAGGCAGCCCAAGCTGTGTGCTGTTTTTCTCAACATAGACAAGATAAAGAGAGAAAGCAGTATGGGGAAGGGTGAATAGGAAGGAAAAGAGAAAGAAGAGATCAGAGAGAGAGAGAGTAGGAAAAAGAAAGGGGGGAGAGAGAGATTGAAGAATCATAGAAAGACCATGTTATTATGACTTTCCATCCTTCCTTCTACTTCTACCATTTCTTTTCTGTTTGTTCCAAAGGGCAGAGGGGCAGTCACTACTAATTCCTAATAAACTTTATGATTCAGCTTCTGCTTTTGAGGAGTCAGTGTCTGTCTAGCATGCTTTCCTTTTAATGCATTTTCATTGTTCTGCACATGAGAAGAAAAATGAGGAAAAGACATATATGGTTAGTTGGCTGATTCTAGGGGAACCAGGGGAGAGAGAGTTAGAATTTTTTGGGGGATACTATAATAGCACTGTTGATAAATTCAAGTTGCCCAGCGTTAGTTAATATTCCCAATACAAAATAGGGCAGGCATTTTCATTCGTTTTCTGAAACCACAATGCAAATAATGGGGCTTGGGGAGCCAAAACTAAAATTGAAAAGAGACAATAATCTCTTCAGCATACTAGGAACCAGACCACATCCCTCTTTGGTTAACAGCATGAAGTCAACAAGATCAACCCACGTAAAACAAGTTGGTGAGTGACAAGCAGACCACATGCTTCCAACATGGTACAAAACCCACCAAGTTTTAGATATGGGGAACTCTTTCTTTTCTGATCTGGGCTGGATTAAAGCAGGTAACCTCTTAGAGAAGGCTGCATGCCACATGGTCAGTTCACTAAGCCCCCCATTTGCTGAATGAACTCTCCTTGTTTGTTATTTGAAAAGTGAAGGTGAACTGCCACTGAGGCGAGTCTCTGGGGATCTCAAAAGCATCTGTCAACACACAGCAAGGGACAATGGCCAGAGAGAGCAAGAGGAAGAGAGAGAAGGAAGGGGAGAGAGAGAAAAAGGGGGAAAAAAGCCCCAATAACAACAAGAAACAGACAGGAAGAGCAGGAGAGGATGGAGGAGAGTAGAACATGTGTTTCCAGTGTAAATTACAGAGAGCTGGTGTAACCTGACTATCGGCTGATCTCTTCCCCTGACAGCTGTGGAAGGGAAAGAAAGGAGAAGAAAAGCATCCCTGACTTCACCCTGTACACTGAGTGTGCCTCTGAGATAACTTTCCCCAGTAGGTGTGCAGGGAGAATGGTCCCCGGAGATAGCATGAAGGCTAGTCACAGTGCGTGACATCTGGAGGATGTACCCACCTCTCCTGAAGAGCTGCCCCATTATAATTCATGTGTTTGATAATTAACCAGGATGTAATTAGATATAATCACTCTGACAATAACGTTCACCTGTTTTCAACACACAAGCAGGCGGCTTGTCATCCACCTGTGCCTGATCAAAGGGGACAATGGAGCAATGAGCCCATTAGTGAGCACTCTCGGAGGGAGCTGGGGTTACTCTCCTATTGAAGTCTTGACAAGTGATACAGTCAGCCAAGGTGGAAAATAACTAATTCATGACTTTTTCAAAAATCTATTCTCACCACCCTCGGCTCGGGTTTCAATGTGTTTGAAGGATGTGGGGGGAAAAAAACAGCAATCCAGTGGAAAAGAAAAGCTGGGACACTATTCAAAAAAGATCACTTATGTTTGAATTACAGCTGACGTATTATAAATGAACAAAGGCAAGGGAAGCCAGGATTACAGAGTTCAGGAAAACAGATCTTAGATACAAATAGCTGAGTTTATCGATACAGATATTCATTTAGCCAGTCTTATTTTTTTTTTTAAAGCTGGTATACACATCTATCTATTTAGTGAGACTTCAGGGTCCTGAAAAAGACTCAGTGACTCCAAAAATACCTCTTCCACCCAATGTCTGATGCCTGATATAGCACAATTAGCACTTCATTTCTTTGGCTTAAGGCTTTGCTCCTTGTTAAAAAGTAAATACACTCGATATACGCAACACATGAAGCCTTATCAGTCATCATCAGTTCAGTTCTGAATGCCACAGTTTAGGCAGGACTTTGAAGAGCTGGAGAGCATCCAGAGAAGAGGGACCAGAAATGATGAGGGGCCTAAAGACCATGCCATGTGCTGACTGGTTGAAAGAACTAGGGATCTTAGTAGGGGGAAGAGAAGACTTAAAGGGAAGAACGTGATTAACTATAATGAAGCATTTGAAGGGCCGTCATGGCAACGAGGAAGAAGACTCAATCTACTTTGCCCCAGAGAGCAGAATTGGAATCTATGGATGGAAACTACAGAGACAGATTTAGGCTGTGTATGAAAAAAAAAGTTAGCATTGAGAGGAATTCCAAGGTGGATTAGACTGCCTTTGGAGGCAGTAGGGTCTCCCTTGCTAGAGATCTTTAAGCAAAAGCTAGATGGTTATTTATTGCCTGGGTTGGGGGGGGAAGAGGAGGGGGAGAAAGGTAGAAAATGATTTTATGGAGGAGATTTTTGGTCTGATTCATTGAAATAGATGAGCTCCCTTCCATCTCAGAAAGTGTATAATTTGGATTCTGTGATTTAAGCTTTTGAGTGAATAAATTTTAAAACTTTTCCTCTGAGCAGTATTGGATTGGGGAGGATGGTGAATAAATAGGGAAATTGGACAAGGAGAGAGTCATTGCTGGGGTGAGAAAAGCAAGCAAAAGAGGTTTAGAGTCTCAAAGAAATAGCTTTGCCTATGTTATGATAACTGTTAATTTTTTTTTTTATTTGCAAGTCCATCACTCTAGGGAGTGGTTATTTCCTCATAGATACCTTTCCCAAAATTACTATTATAAGCTGACATCAGGTAAGCAATGGTACCTTAGTTAGAGCCTCACCATATGAACGAAAGGCTTTATAAGTAATAAGACCAATAACTGGTATTTATATAACATCTTATACTTTGTAAAAAAAAAATCTTTATATACTATTGTGAACTGGGCCTGACAGACCAGTTTGCTTCGGGTCGAGAATCCGAAAGAAATGAAAAAAATGGAGACCACGTCGACAAGAAAACCCCAAATGGGGTCATGTTGAACACAACCGAACAACAACAAAAATACTTAGAGGAGACAAAACATTGATTCATTCGGAGCAGTTTCTCTGCCTCTGTGTCAGCCGTGCTCATCTCCTGGTCAGAAGCCTGAGGGAGGAGTGTACTGACTTTTGTACTTAGGACACAAGAAACTATTAATGGTTTGAGACTTAGTCCCCTGGGACCAATTAAGTTTGTAGTTTATTTCAATACCTTTATTTATTTTTGGTGAGGCAATAGAGATTAAGTGACTTGCCCAGGATCACACAACTAATGTGTCAAACGTCTGAGGCCGCATTTGAACTCATGTCCTCCTGACTCCAGGGCTGGTACTCTTTCTACTGCAACACCTCGCTGCCCCTTTGGTACCTTTTAAGGGAAAAAATGACCTTGGCTGTGTGGAGTAGCCCACTAGGAAAAGCTAACCCAGCTTAGTGGTAAGGTCCTGAGACTTATTGCTCTTATCACACATACGTTATTTCATTTGGGCCTCACATCATCCCTGTGAAATGCCTGCTACAGATAATATTAACCTAATTTTACAGTTAAAGATACTGAGTCCTAGGGAAGTTAATTTGCTCATGATCACATAGAAAGTGTCAGTGTCAGGATTCAAACATAGACATAGATAGCTTACATCCATACCTACGTTTATATGCATGACAAAAATGATCTGCATAAAAAAAAACTACTACCTTGTCAAATGTAAAAATCCTTATTAAAATAAATAAGCTCGGTGATGTTAAAGAACACTGTATTCAAAAGATGAGACCATTTTATTTTATTTTTTTCAGGCTTGATATTGGGGTTAAGTGACTTGCCCAGGGTCACATAGCTAGTAAGTGTTAGGTGTTTGGTCTGAGGTTGAATTTGAACTCAGGTCCTCCTGACTTCAGGGTCGGTGCTCTATCCACTGCGCCACCTAGCTGCCCCAAGATGAGACCATTTTAGAAAAAAACATTAAAAAACCCCACCTCACATTGGCCTTAATAATTTTTCCCCTCTAATCCTTAATTATTACTGAGCACTGATCAAATCCTGGTTTTATCACTAGACTGATTTGAGTACTTTCTAATTTATGGAGCCGCTAGGTAGCTAGGCCTGAAATCAGAAGAGACCTCAGTTTAAATCTGGCCTCAAATACTTATTAGCTACATCCCTCTAGGCAAGTCACTTAACTTCTGTTTGCCTCGGTTTCCTCATTTGTACACAGGGGATAATAACAGCACCTATCTCCTAAAGTTATTGTAAGAATCAAAATGAGATGGTGATTGTGAAGTACTTGGCACATAGTAAGTGATATAGGTGTTAGCTCTTTGTATTATGCCAAAACGTTTATTGATGTCATGTACCTCCTGGCATTTTGACTTCAGGCTGATTTGACATGAAAAATCCTTTTGACTTCTTTAGTAATAATGAGAAACTCAGTTATAGTAATAACTACCATTGATATAGTACTTTAAAATTTGCAAAACCTTTTGTGAGGCTCATTTTAGTTGATAATAACTCTGGGAGATAGGTGCTATTATCATTCCTGTCATTTTCATTTCAGTTGTTTTTCAGTCGTGTCCAATTCTTTGTGATCCCATTTGGGTTTTCTTGGCAAAGATACTGGAGTGCTTTTCCATTTCCTTCTTCAGCACATTATATAGATGAGGAAACGGAGGCAAATAGGGTTAAGTAACTTGCCCAGGGTTATACATCTAGCAGGTGTCTGAGGCCAGATTTGAACTCAGGAAGATGAGTCTTCCTAACTCCATCCACTGTGACATTTAGCTGTCCCATCCCTATCATAGAGATGAGCAAACTGAGTTAAATGACTTGCCTAGGGTCACACAGTAGGTATCTGAGGCTAGATTTGAACTCAGCTCTTGCTGAGTCAAGTTCCTGAGCTCTCTCCGCTGTGCCTTCCACCTGTCTAGCAATAATAGTACCTGACATTTGTATAGTGCTTTTTAGTTTTCAAAACACTTTTCTATCCACTATCTTATTTGAGCCTCAGAGTAGTCATGTATGTTGGGCAGGGAGATGAGGAATTTGGGGTTCAGAAAGGTTAAAAGGACCCATGCAAAATTGCATGTAAAGTAGTAATCCTGGGGCAAAAGCTCAAATCCTGAGACTCCTAGTTTAGCGCTCTTTTTCCAAACCAAAGACTGTTGATGTAGCACTAGAAGCACTCTCAGAGGTCATCTAAAACAACCATTCAAAGAAGTGGTTTTCTGGATGAAGCAACTGAGGCCAACAGAAGTGATGTGGCTTGACCAATTTCACACTGGCAATAAGTGAAAGAGACAGGATTTGAACCCAGGTCCTCTGTCTTCAAATCTAGTCCTCTTTCCACTATACTATCCTACCTCTCATTTGATGGTTCTTCAGCCCATAAAATTTAGCACGCTCACCCTTCATGGTAGCTGTTTGTTTCAGCTACCATGAGAGAGAAAATTGTAGGTGGTAGAGAAAGATGCCATCCCATTTTAATTCCTTACTCCTAACTTTTCTGTTTTATCTTTTTTTTTTCTCCAAATTCACCCGTTTCCTGAAATTCCCCGTTTGTGTCAAAGGTACTTCTATTTCTGGTGACTTGTTGTGACCTAGGTTCACAACCTTGGTGTCTGCCTCAACTCTTTCCCTTATCTCAATATCCAATTGGTTGCCAAATCCTATTTTTCCTATCCACTAGTCCCTTTCTCTTTACTCATGTAGCCCCGACCCTAGTGAATACCCCTCTCACCACACACAGCTAGGTGGTGTAGTGGATAGGCCTGAATTTAGGAAGGCTTGAGTTCAAATCTGGCCTCAGAGAGTTACTAGCTATGTGACCCTAGTTAAATTACTTAATCACTGTCTGCCTCAGTTTCCTCAAATGCAAAATGGAAATAATAATAGCACCTACCTAGGGTTCATATGAGGATAAAATGAAATAATAGTTGTAAGAATGCTTTTGCAAACTTTAAAGCATTATGTAAATGCTAGCTATTACTATTATTAGGATTAGCTTTCATAACATTTCACTTTGACTATTGTAATAATCTCTTCATTGGTCTTCTTACTTTAAGTCTTTCCCCTTTCCAATCCATTCTCCATAAAGTCACAAAAATGATTTGCCTAAAATACATGTCCAACCTTCAACCTTATTACCTGCCTTGTTACCTATTATTCCCCTTTCCACCCTCTATGCTTTAGCCAAATCAGCCTTCTTATTGGCCTTCACATACGTCACTCCATCTCCCTTCTCCCTGCGTTTCCATTGGCTGTCCTCCATGATGGCAATGGTCTCTCCTTTCATTTTAGTCTCTTAAAGTCTCTGATTTCTCTAAGGACTCAGGTCAAGGGCCAATCCGTCTACATAAAAGTCTTTCTTATCTTCCCAGCTTCTTACAGGGGTGGGGAACCTGCAGCCTTGAGGTCACATGTGACCCTCCAGGTCCTCAAGGGCAGCCCTTTGACTGAATCCAAAAAATGAATAACAAGGTGATGGAAAAGGTAATGGGGTGGGGAAGTACCTTTTCCATCACCTTTTTATTAATTTTCATATGTAGCTTGTTTATATATGCGTATGTGTCTATATACATAGATATGTGTATGTATATGCATATATAATATATACATTCTATATGTATCAATACACATATATGTATATATACACTATATATATGCATAATCCTATTTTCTACCTCCACAATATTTGTCACATCAGTCCCACATCAGTATATATTATAAAAATTTATTTAATATTAATAAATATTGTATATGTATATATTTGTACGGGGGTATGCTGGTATATGTGCCATAACAGTTTAGAAAAAAATGTATGCACATCACCCTTTTAAGTTTACTTTGTATTATTACAATTTTTTCAGTCTAAAAAGTTAACGAAACAATAAACCAAGCCCTGATTTGTAGTCTTTGACAATTTCTGAAGCGTAAATGCTCATATTGAAAATTTAGCAATTGACTTCCTTGAGCCAGCAGAAGCTGGTTCTAGTACGCTGCTGAATATACATATATACACATCCGTATATGTATGGTGTGTGTACAGATATAATAAAAATAATAGGTGTACACACCTATTATTTCCCCCAGTAGAATGCATGGTCCCTGAGTTTAGGGACTTTTTCACTTTTGTCTTCGTATCCCCCGTTTCTATCTCAGTGCTTAGAGAGTAGTAGGTGATTAATAAATGTTTGTTGATTGATTGATAGGATCATAGAGTCATTGAATTTTAGATCCAGGGCTTGCTCATTTTAAAGATGAAGATACTGAAGGCCAGAGAGATTCAGTGACTTTCCCACGATCTTACTTTAGTAGTCCTTCATTCCAATCTTGTTTCCTCACTCCTTATTTCTAATTCCATGATAAGATTTACAAATCTAAGGGACCTTTATAGAAAACCTAATTCAACACCCTCATTTTGTTGTTGTTGAGTCATTTCAGGTGCGTCTGACTCTCCGTGACCCCATTTGGGATTTTCTTGGCAAAGATGTGGGTTTATGGCAAATGAGTGGTTTGCTGTTTCCTTCTCCAGCTCATTTTACAGATGAGGAAGTGAGGCAAGCAGAGTTAAGTGACGTGCCCAAGGTCTCACAGCTAGTAAGTGTCTGAGGCCAGATTTGAACTCATGAAGATGAGTCTTCCTGATTTTAGGCCCAGTGCTCTATCCGCTGGGCCATCTACCTTTATTTTACAGCTAACGAAATTGAGTCCCAGAGAGTGAATGACTTGACCAAGGTGATGTAGGTACTAACTAAGAGAGGCGGATTTCACAGCCAGATCTCGAGGTTCTAAATTCAACATTCTATCCACTGAACCATGGTGAATCTCTCTCTCTCTCTCACTTGAGGATTTGATGAATTAAAA
This sequence comes from Vombatus ursinus, assembly GCF_900497805.2. Classification (NCBI taxonomy): domain Eukaryota; kingdom Metazoa; phylum Chordata; class Mammalia; order Diprotodontia; family Vombatidae; genus Vombatus; species Vombatus ursinus. The sequence continues at coordinate 2,939,314 of NW_020950417.1, read as the reverse complement.
ATGTTATATTTTCATAACCATCATTGCAGTGGAGATAACTATATTTAATTTCTTATCTTCCCCAAATGGGGAAAGATATTTTATTTGCACAAAAATTTTAAAAAAGGATTTTTCAAAGGAACTTCATTTTTCTATGATTTATGACATAAAATTGTGGTAAAGTATAGGAGTAAGCTGGTTTCTTACCTTGCTCACTTCCTGTCCCATAGTTCTTGATCCTTAGATTAAGATGTAGTGCCACATAGTGGGAATTTGCCTTCAATTTGTAGTTATTTACCACGTATGTGACCTTGGGCAGATCATCAAACCTTTCTGAGCCTCAGTTTTATCATTTGTAAAATGGGAGTAATATCTACTAATCTCACAGAGATAATGTAAAGATCAAATGAGAGAATGTTTTAAAGCACTTTAAGTAACCTTAAAATACGACATGTTTCAAGTATGATTTTTACTCATTTCAAAACCATCTTGATAATAAATATTTATTATCACCTACCTAAAAAAATAGAATAGGTGTGAAATTCAAGCAGAGCTGTTATTGGCTCATGAAAACAGAAGCCAACGTGGTTATCTTGACGTTATATGAGGAAAGGCTGTTTGGTTGGGCGGGGCTGGAAAAGGGGATAGAATTTTGGGTGGAGCCTAATTAGCTATGCCTGATAATGTTCTGTAAAACTATGAAAATTCTTGGGAGCATTGTAAAATTATTGCCCAAAATTATTTTTAATATATCTATAAATATTAAGGCAAAAAGGAAACATTTGTTTGTTAAATGTTCATTTATTCCTTTTCAACTAACATTTATTATTCATCTACTGTGAGTTACGTACTATGGGAATATAAAATCAATAGGTTGTGTTTTCTTGCTCTCAAAGTATTTGCAATCTAGTATGCCCCAAATCTTCAAAACTTACTCTTTCTCCCAGGTTGTTTTTACACAACGGTACAAAGTTAATACAGAATTAGAGTTCTCAAATACATTTAGTATGCATAGAGAGCCTTTTGCTTGGCTATTATCCCTAAATCACAGATGGCAAAACTGAGGCCTACAGGAGATCAACTTTGTAAAAGGAACCAGAAATGAAATACAAATTGTGATTTCTCTGCCTTGAGCATTATAATTCACTCTTTCTGTTCAATTCCACATGTGGCTTCATATGTCTAGGAGTTGTAAATGATTTCCTAATTATAATAACTCGCAACAAGAGAGGTGTTGCAGTATAGTGAATAAAAGCACAGCTTTGAAGTCAGGAAAAACTGGGTTCAAGTCTTGCATCAGATATAGAATAGCTCACTTTTGTACTGTCCTTTAGGATTTGCAAAGCATTTAACATATATCATTGAATTTGGCTTTCCTAATAAACCTATGGGATAGGAGCTACTATTATCCCCATTTGACAGAGGGAAACCAAGGTAGCCTGGGGTCACACAGTTAGAATGTAATTGAAGTGGGATTTGAGCCCAGGCTTTTATGATCAGAAGCCCAACACTGTATCCCTCAGGAAAAGATGTACACTAGTTTGACTGTGAACGCGTCACAACCTCTCAATGCCCTTAAACAACATTCTAAGACTATTGTGTGCTCTCTTGGTCATCTAGTAGTGTGACTCAGATTCCCCCTCCCCCCAACTGGTGACTGCATCACTCACAACACTACTTCAGGAAAGCACCAGCCAACATGTTTCACTTCATTCCCTATTCTCTGGCCACCTCCTCCTTGCTAACCCCCTTGCTTCAGAGTACACACTTTCCTCCTCCCCCAACCCTTTACCCCCAGTTTTGTAGCACTGAACCCTGATAAAACCAACTTTGTCGTTGTTCCTGGTTGGGGTGTGCTGACAGATTTTCCTGTGATCCCAGTTCTCACTCACCATCCCTGGCTACCAATCTCCTCTGTGTATTATCATTTATTCATTAGTTACAGATGAGTTAGATGAAATCACAGCTGGGGGTCTGTGGAAAACTTTACAATTCACCTTCTTCATAACCACCTTATGAGGTGGGTAATGCAAAGATCATTGTCTCCATTTTGCAGATGGAGAAATAGATTCAGAAACTGCCTTGTCCCGCTTCAAACAGCTGGTAAGTGGCAGACTGAATTGGGACATTAGTCTCTTCTGAATCTAATTTGAGCAGCTTGTCACTATACCATGCTGTCTACCAGTAAGTCACTTTTTTGGGGGGGGGGAGGAGCATTAACTCCTTTAGGCTACCGGCATTCTCTTTGGTAGATTATTACTCACTAAGAGACCATTAACAAATACTGGGTAAATACTGGTGTCATTTACTGAATATTCCTCCCCAAGTGTGCAACTGGAAAATAAACAAGTTAGTAGTGTCTGCTTAACTCTACCTAAGAGGATATATCTGAATTTATTGTAGAATATAATTACTGAAGTATATATTGATTTTTTTCTTTAGATTAGCTCATTAATTCTTTCTCTCCGCTGAGACATATATGTATTTTTTTATTTAAAAATCTTTCACCTTCATAGGGAGTGCTCAGGATTATCCGAGTGGCTCTTTAGACATGTAAATGTTGGTTTTCTCTATTCCAGGAAGATGGTATTTATTGGTAGCTGCTAGGGGAATTCTAGGGGACCTCCTGGGCTGCTAGGTAAAGCCAAGTGGTTTCCATTTCCTGAAACTGTGATTAGGAAGGATTTTGACTGGGACCAAATCATATGACCACTGTTATCTTGACTTTTCAGTTGGCATGCTTGAATGAATACAACTTCCATGTTTACATCAGATATTATATGAAACTTTAATTGAGTGTGGAAGGAGGCGGAAACAAAGCCAAAAACTCATCACTGAAGCTAAAGATGAGATTTCCCCACTGGCTTCTGAGGAGCACATCCTGGGCTGAGTGCAGATGTGATAACTCGCCATCTTGGGGAGATGGGTATTGACCAAGTTCATTCTATTTTCCCCAGATTTTGACCCTTGCCCATCCCCTCTCCCCCAACTCCTGCTCCTCCCCTTTTGTGACTGCAAATGTAAAATGCAGGATGGGGTGTATGGTGCAAATACTGACAGATGGTGACACTTGGTTTCAGCTCTGACAGATTAGCCAAAGAACTTGATGTTCAAGGGACCAATTACCACAATGTCCCCTCAGGGAAGAGCCTATCAGATGTTTACTGGGGGCTAATAATAAATGAATTGGAAAAAAAAATTGCTCTCTGAACACCATATTCTGTGTATTCATGTCAGCAGGTTGTAATTAGCTAATTAAATGCCTGGGCTGACAGAACGGCCCCGGTGGGGTTGCAGCATTGCAGGCTGCTCCTGAAATATAAGCAGGAAACATCTTGGAATATGTGGTCAGGAGAGCAGTTAACACCTCACACTTAATGGGCCACTTTTTTCCTATAAAGGTCGTTGGGAGAGCTGGGAGGAGTGCTTGGAAGAGTTTGCTATCTGTGGAGCTAACAAAACGAATAAATTACTTGAAGGTTGTCAGTGAATGATAAATAGACACACAGCCGTGTGGATATAGGTAAGTAGGTATGCAGGCCCACTCCCATGCACACCTGCATGGAAAGGTGGTGAGTGGGAGGAGAGACAGAGAAATAGGCTGAAATATGACCAACAGAGAAGAGTGAAGAACAGAGAGAAATAAATTAATATGAAAATCCTATAACGTGAGAGCTGAGTACAATCTAAGAAATTATCTAATTTGGTCCCCTCCTTTCAGAGATAAGGAAACTGAGGTCCCAAAAGATTGAATGACTTGCCTGAGGTCCACAGTGGTGAACAGAGACAGAGGCTGAAACAAATACAGATCATTCTTAGACTCTATTGTAGGGGAAAGGACCTCATGTGAAGTGAAGTCCACTGATGGGTCAGGGCTGTTGTGCGGCTTGAAGGGAGGCAAAATAGACATCACTAGGCTTTTCTCTTCCCCTTGCCCCAACCCTTCTTTCATTCTTTCCAGGAGGGGAAGCAGGAAGTTGGTACCAGAGGCCACTCTGCTCTCCTCAGACAGAGGGGGTACTGGGGCTAGAATTATATTCATCTGCTCCCTTATGTATTGTTAGTCTAGGGCAGGGGTGGGGAACCTTCGACCTAGAGGGCCGCATGTGACCTTGAGGCCTCAAGTTCCCCACCCCTGGTCTAGGGAATATTATTGGCCTCAATCTAATTTTTGGTTGCCTTGTCATTTGGAGGAGAAGGGGAATCCCAAGCTCTATATCCACGGCGTGGCCCCTTTCCCACCAAATACCAATTCCTCAGTGAACACACATAGTGAATAGTAAAGAAACCCATTTATCCATATGATAGCAAAACAGAAATCAGAGAAGGTATGCATAGAAGAATACACTAGAAAATGCAGAGTGAATGAGCTCTTTCCTTGGGAATGATATAACTCAGCTCGACAAAGAGAGAATCCTTGATCTCATCCAAGGGAAAACCTTGCTAGGTGTTGGGGATAAAAATACAAAGAATGGAACAATCCTTGCTCTCTAAAACAATAATTATATTGCCAAAGTAGGTGCTTAGGATTTTCCAGGAGGGTCAACGACATCACAATTAATGGAGTCAGGGTATTCTGAGAGCCATAAACATTGCTCCCAGAGTGTATTTGCAAGGCCATAGGAAGGGCTGCTTGGCTAGAAAAGCATGTAGTCTTTATTTTCCTCTCCTAGGTAGTTAGTTCCAAATTTGAGTGATAGAAATTCTTCTCCTACTCCCCCATCTTTGAATTTTTTTTCTTAGTAGGGACTATCTATTGGATATTAATTTTATTTCTGAAAGGCTATTTGCTCTAAAAATAGGATGAGAGCCAAAATAGTTCAGACTCAGCCTGGCATTAATGACTCTCAACAATGTCAGCTCTTCCCTTCTTCTAGCTCCTTTGCATGCTTTATGATGCAGTGAATAACAGTTCTGTGTACTTTTTTCTATCATTGAAATTTACCTTTCCAACCACCTCTGTATTTAGGAATGTTTCCTGTCATATCTGAGTAAATTTAAAAGATGCAGTATGATTTCATTTTGTTGCCTAAAAAGTCTCACCTTTGGCAAGAAGCCTTTTCTAGTTCTCCATAATCTTTGTTTCTTCTCTCTGAGACTGCCCGCAGTTTCTTATACACACACATACACATCATTTATTAAGTGCCTACTGTGTTCCAGGAACTGTGTTAAAATCTATCAGTCTATATCTGTATCTGTACCTGTATCTATATGTATACCTATACCTATATCTGTATTTATATCTGTCTCTATATCTATACCTATATTTGTATCTATATCTATACCTGTGTTTATATCTATCTCTAAATCTATTCCTGTACCTATATCTGTATCTGTATCCATATACATCCTAACCTGTATCTATAGCTATCTTATCTGCGCACAGTTGTTTTCACATTGTTTCCCCCATCAGATTGTGAGATTGTTGAGAACAGTGACTGCCTCTTTTTTAAATCCACAGTGCTTAGCATAGTGCCTGGTACATAGTAGGTACTTAATAAATGTTTATTGACTGACTACCAGGCATAGTGCTAGGGATACAAAGAAAAAAAATGTAACAATCCTTGCTCTCATGGAACTTGCATTCTATCAGGAAGACAAAAAGACCCCAATAAAAATAATTGTTCCTTATTGGGTAATATCATTTTCAGAAGGCAAATAAGTAAAGCACTTCTGTCTTTTATGATGTCATCTAAATAAAGTCAACAATATATATGGATACCTAGTAACTTCAATATGAAGATGAGCATAAGGGAGAATGCCTATAATTATTTTGTATAATATGGTTCAGGATTAAAAAATGAATGAAGTCAAATTTTTGTAGACTACTCAAAAGCCCTAATTGGAACGTATCAGACATGATGGAGACATTATCAGAAAAATAAAATTGACTAAACCATAAAATGTAGGTTGCAACTGATTAGTGGTGTGGCAGTAATTTCCAGACAACTTGCCTATGTGCAGCCAGATCACTGAAGAATTATAGCAAACATCTTTATCAATGCCAAATTATAAGAAAGGATAAAGATAAGGATTGGTCTCTTTGCCTCAAGCCTCTCCTCACCCTATTCTATTCTTTACACAGTTATCAAAGTAAACTCTAGCGGCTCCCTGTTGCCTCTAGGATAAAATATAAGCCCCTTTATTTCACTTTTAAATTCCTTTACTACTTTCTCCCAATTTCTCTTTCCATCCTCATTTTACATTAATGCCTCTGTATTACTCTGCAATTCAGAGAAATTGGCTTTCTTTTTGTTTCTCCATTTCCTAATCCTGGGCCTTTGCACTGGTCATTTTTCACACCTGGAATGCACTCTCTTCTCATCTCTGCCTCAATCTTTCAATTTCTTCAAGACAGAGATCAAGGGCTTCTATAGGAAACCCTTCAGGGGCTATCCCCCAGTGGCTAGTACCTTATATTTATTCTGTATACACCTATATACACACTTGTCTTTCCTTTTAGAATGTAAGTTCTTTGCTTACTGGGATTGTTTTATTTTAGCATATGGTACAGTGTCTAGCATAGATTGGGCACCTAATAAATGCCTGTTGACTTATCTATTGCTGAGGAGTCACCGTATGCGGTGACAACATAGCTAACCTTGTTCAACTTATTTATCTCATCACCCCACTACCATTTTTAAATGAAATTAGAAAAGACATAACGAATAGATGCAAAACACAATGTATTCATTAGTTTAGTGTGTAGAACCAAGGATAGCCTGGTCAATTAAACAGGTTAAAGAATAAGGCTTTTATTCTGATACAAGGATTTTATTCTGATATTTATTCTGATATCTGACTTTGAAGATATCTCCCTGAAGAGAGTGTGAGTATCTTCATATATGACACATTTGGGACTTGATGATGGCTTCTTGAGGGGCTGCAGAATGAATCAAATTCTTATGCTTCCCCCACAGAGACACAAACCAAAGAATGATTCGTATAAAGTTTCCCAAGAGCAAACCCAACTTATAAACCTAGAGTCTGGGATTCTGTGTCACATGTTACATCAACTGGGGATCAATCCCTCAATGTTACTCAGTTCTGGCACCTTCTTGGTCTGGGAAATTTATATTGTCCTTTCTTTATCTAGGAAGCTGCCCTCAGAAACTCTCACCTCTCCCCTACTGTCCTCCTATCCCTGCCTATAAACTACTACCATCCCTTGAGCCACGTGATGCCTGAGGCTACATGGTTTTCCCACTAGGAATTCCACAATTCCTTCCTCTGTTTCTCCATTACTGTCTCTGGGACCAAGAGATTTCCTGGAGAGACCTCACCCTAAGGACTCAAGTAAGCTCCTATCTTATCTCTGGTCTCCATTATCAGCTTTCATTTTCCCTCTCCCTTCCCCCTTTTAAAAGCCAAGACCACAGGTGTGGCTTGGGTGCACATTACCTAAGATCCAATCAATCATCTAATGGAGTATTAGTGAGGGGGTATTTCTATATACTCCATCAATGGTTTATACTCAGGTCTGTGATGCAGTGTAAATGGGCATGTTTATGCTTAGTGTTGAAAGATATTTTTAAAGCCAGACCCAGGGTCTCCTCCTTTATCCTTGCTAAGCTGATCAGGATACTCTGAGTTGCACCCTTTACACCAATATTTTTCTAGTGATTTGTTTGCATCATCAATGACACTAGTGCTACCACATTTGGACTCTACTATCTTGGTACCTGAGATGTGCAATGAAATGAAGTAGAAAAGAAACTCTGAAAAATGAAGTCAGGAAAAACAACCAGGTCTTACCTAATACATAGAGAAGGCATCCGCTCTGAAAGTGACATGATTTTTAAGGCATGCAGGGATTAATTTTTGAGATATCTCAAAGAAAGGGAGATACCCCCCTCCCCCTGCAAATGAATGAAATCATAGATGGTATTAGACCCCAAAGAAGGCAAGCAAAAAGACATCATAAACAACTAAACATTATGATTATTCTGTCATCTTTATAAAATCTTTATGAAAAGTAGCCTGCATACATACTGGGGGTATTAATTTGTGATGACAATGTGAAAAGGGAATATGCCATATCTTCACAGATGCCCAATTGACAGAAAGTTTTGAAGGCTACAAGATATCCTTGGATTATAATAGAGTGTGTCCATATATATATATATATATATATATATACATACATACATATACATATATTTGTATGTATATATGTGTGTGTGTGTATTATGTATATGTAATATACATACACACCTACACATGTGCATGTGTGTATGTTTTGGTCAGGATTAATGTGAGTTTGCATACTGTGAAATTCAATTTTGTGCAAACTATAAAATATCAAGTAACATTTAATGTAAGCCAATAGTCAATTAATATGATTCATACTATTTCATCTGTCTGCACTTACCCATCATCTCATATGGATGTGATGTGCTGCTGAGTGTCATGTTACCAACAGTTGTGTTAATTTTTTAAAGAGTCCTTGACGAAATGGACAAAAGGAAAAATAGTTCAGACGGAAACATTGCTAGCCAAAAAAAGAAGAGGCTTGTCATTACATTAGAACAAAAATTTGTGAACTTTGCCATAGTAACTCTAAAATAGGATGAGAGGTTAAGAATGCCAGAATCAACGACTCTATAGCATTAAATATTATAAAACACACAGACAAAAAAAAAAAAGAAAAAGGCAAAGTTGAATCAGCTTTTTGTGGTTTGCAAACAACTACAAGAAATAGAAATGGAGCATCTTTTAGCTGCGTGGTTTGAAGCTTGCAATTAAAAAATGCATTTCTTTTAGCAGAGCAGCCATGCAGACAAAAGCTTCAAGTTTATTTGTCAGTGAAAAAAATGTAAATGAAGGAAGAATGAAGAAACTTTTACTGCAAGTGATGGCTCATTTGATGACTTTAAAAATTGAGTTCAGTTGGGTAATATTAAGATGACCAGAAAGGCTGCCAATGTAGATGAGGATATGACAGCTAAATATTCTAATGTTTTGAAGAAAATGATCAAAGAAGGTAGATACAGAGATGAACAAATTTTTAATGTGGATGAAACAGGCTCATTTTGAAAAAGGATGCCTTCCAGAACTTATATTTCTAAGAAGGAAAAATCTCAAACTGAATGTAAAATATTTAAGGATTGTCCGAAACTTTTGTTGAGAGTGCTAGACCTGGAGTCGGAAAGACCGGAATTCAAATCCAACCTCAGAGATATACTAGCTCTGTGACCCTAAGAGAGTCACTTAACCCTATTTGCCTCAGTTTCCTCATTTGTAAAATGAGCTAGAGAAGGAAATGGCAAACTACTCCAGTATCTTTGCCAAGAAAACCCCAAATGGAGTCACAAAGAGTCTGACAAGCCTAAAAAACAACTCAACAACAGCAACAAAGCAGAAGGGGATTTAAAATTTAAAACCAAAGCTTGTTTACTGGTTTTTAAATCCTACAACCATTCATTGCTTCCAATTCTTTGGCAATCAAATAATAATAATAATAATAATAATAATAATAATAATAATAATGATAGCTAACATTTAAATGGCGTTAAATATATGCCAGGCACTGTGCTAAGCACTTTATAATTATTATGTTATTTAATCCTCAAAACAACCCTGGCTGCCTTTATTACCCCCCCCATTTTACATATGAGGAAACTGAGGCAAACAGAGGTTAAGTGACCTGCCCAGGGTTACACAACTAGTGTCTGAGGCCAGAATTAAACTCAGGTCTTCCTGACTTTAGACACTATCCGTTGTACCACCTAGCTGCATGGGTACGTGAATGATTAAATCTGCTTTCAATGACTAGTTTTTAGGTTATTTTAAACTAGCTGTTGAAAAATATTTCAAAAACAACAATATTATGTTTAAAACATTATTGATTTTAGAAAATGCTCCAGGTCATTCAATTATACTTGGTTCATTATGTGAGATTATAAGCATGCAATTTTGCTAAGATGTGCACAAAACTCTGCAACTATGTATGAAAATTTAAAGAAAGAAAAGATGGGCCAAAACATTATAAATAACAATAACAACATTTTCATCATCTCCATGTAGTTATGATTTTCAATATTTTTTAATTGTTAAAGTTTTTCTTTCTATAATTATTCTATTACTTTGTAATAAACTTGAATCAGAAGTACATTTTTCTTATCCTTTGCTGGCATATTACATTAGCAAATAAATAAAAATATTTTTAAAAAATTCATTGCATATTTTCATTGGATTGGAACCAATCACCACAATTTATATATAATTACACTATCAAATAGTACAAATTCTAATAATGTGACCACTTCATGGGATTCATTGTTTGCGCTACTCAGGACCTAGCTGTATTTATATGTATATATATATATATATATATGTACATACATACATACATACATACAAACACCATGAAAGCCCCAACACATGAACAAGTAAGATAGACATAGATATAGACAAATAGTTAGATCTAGTTACAGCACTAGGCACAGGATAGGGCCTGGATCTGTGATTTCACTGGTATAATGATCTCCTGGTGAGAAAATTTCTCTGCCAATGAAGGTTGACAACTATATATGCATTATCTATAATTATATCTCTATCTACTGCATTTCACTGCATAATCATCACAGATTTTATGACAAATTTTTTGGAAAAAAAATTGGGGTGCAACCATTATGTGAAGCTTTAAAATTGTGTACTGCTATTACTTAAAAATCATTTATTACTAAGCTATATCACTGGCAGACAAACCTTATAGTTTAGGTAGCATGGGAAGATGAAAGTCTTAGCATATCACGTGACTTACTCATGACAGCTTTGCCTGCCCTCCTCTCTCCCCTTGTACCTAAGGCTCTTCATTGGGTTGAGTGACAGTACTGTTAGTACTGTAGCACTCTAAACAAACCACACAAGTCAGCTTTTGGAAATATACTGACAATGCATGAGAATTCTAGGCTCTCGGCTCTCAATGTATGTGAGATAAATGCGTATCCATATGCCGCTGGTGAATACATCGCTACTCTGTTTACCTTTTTTTTTTTTTTTTTTTTTTTGGTGAGGCAATTAGGGTTAAGTGACTTGCCCAGAGTCACACAGCTAGTGTGTGTTATGTATCTGAGGCCGGATTTGAACTCAGGTGTTCCTGACTTCAGGGCCGGTGCTCTAACCACTGCACCACCTAGCTGCACCCTCTGTTTATCTTTTAAGTGGTGTGACAAACAGAATTATACCATGAGACGATTAAACAATGAAAAGTTATAAGCCAATTTTTGGACTGAAAAAAAACCAAAACAAAACAAAACAGGGTTCGACGATTATGTGGTGGTGACAATTATTCTGTGAAATACGGTGTCTATCTATCTATCTCCTTATTTCAATGAAATCATAGTCCAGGCCTTATCCTATATGAATCTATACTTACATCTATATCTATACCTACAGCTACAGCTACACCTATGTCTATATCTGCCTATGTCTATGATTATCTATACTTATACCTACACCTCCATCTCAGTCTAGATCTATACCTATACCTATATCTAGAGATACTGGCTCTGTTTACTCAGTTATTTTTATTTTTCCTGTTTACCTTGTTGTAATCATTGTATATATTGCTCTCCTGATTATGCTTACTTTACGCTGCATCAATTCATAGAAATCTTCCCATTCATCTCCGAATTCTTCGTATTCATTATTGCTTAATGCACAATAATATTCTGTTACATCAAGATTCAACAATTTGTTTGTCTATTCCCCAGTTGCTGGCCTTCTACTTTGTTTCCAGTTCTTTGCTACCAATGAGACCACCAGTGTCTTTCCTAAATTGTAGCACCCAGAATTGAACCCAGTACTGCCAATGTGGTTTTATGTGGGAGTAGCATAGGGAGATGACCACTTTATAAATCAGAAACAATGGAAGTCAATGCAGCCCAAGATCACTATAATATCTTTTGGTTTCCATGTCACAGTTGATTCATATTAAGCTTGTGGTCCATTAAAACCTCCAGATCATTTTCAGCCTATTGCTGTCTTGCCACATCTTCCCTATTTTGTACTAGTGATGTTGGTTTTTTAAGATCCAAATATAAAACTTGCCATTTATCTTCATTTGGCCAAATGTTTTCTCCTTCTAAAATCTTTTTGAATACTGACATCATCATCTGATACATTAGAAGTCCCTTCCAGTCATATGTCATTTGCAAATTTACTAAGCAGGCCATACAGGCTTTAAACTAGGCATTTTCACATTGACAAATCATTGCTATTAGCTATCAATCAATTCAATAATTCACGACTATTTCTACATGAATATAAGACCTAGGTTCACATGTGACCCCTGATATTTACCAGTGTTGTGATCTAAAGCAAATTGCTTAACCTCTATTAGACAACAGGTCTCTAAGTCAACAGAACTTATACAACTCACTAGGACTTTTCAAAGTCAAATGTGGGTTGTGACTTGTGTTGTCTATGAGCTGGGGCTTTCACAGTAGAAGATGCAGCCTTCTGGTTCAGGGATTGAAGAAAAGCCATGATTGGAGTTTTCCAGCTTGGTAAAGGGCATTGGATTAGACTGGATTCAGTGGCTATGAAGTCAAGGTGCTGATCAGAAGCAAGAGTGAATAGCAGGATCACCTTAGCTACTGTTGAGGCCATTTGGGGTCTGGTGCATGTGCAGACCCCATCGACTTTCTTGGCTGATGCAACTTCCCCATGTGGAGAAGCTTGCTTCCAAGGGGAGTTGTGCTCACATGGAATGGAGGTGCTTTGTAGCATGCCTGGGCATTCCGTAACTGGTTCTGGTGGGCTAGCCATGGACTGAAGAGGAGGCTCTTGGATTGGCTGCAAAGACCAATCTTAAAGGCCTGTCCACTTCAACACTTCTTCTTTTGAATTCGTTCTATGATTCCCTAGCTCATGGCATCTGGGGAGAGAACATGCCGTAAAGGAAGAGGCCTTATGGACTTTTCTGCTCCAAGAACACATGGCCCCAGGAAAGAGACCTTGATTCTTGGGCTTCTCAATTGTTCTTTGTCATTCTAGGTGAAGGGAATGGAGTCTCTGATGTTGGGAGTTTCAAAAGGTTGGGAGAGGAAGTCATAGGAACCCAGGAGTTAGACTCCACGCTTGGCTTTGCAGGCTACCAGTGCAATGCTGATTCTCTGTAAGCCAGGTGCAACCTTTAAGAATTAACTTTGGGACCTCAGCATAGCCATAGCTGATAGGTTCATTCAACAGTCTTGTGGCATCTGGCCATGAACTGGTGGCCACCATTCCTAAGAGGGAACTGAGCTAGGTTTTGAGCCTACTTCTCCAGAGACTGAGGTGGTACAGGAGAGTGGAGGCCCCCTTAGGTGTGAGGATGGAGTCTTTGTGTAATTTTCTTGCTGTACTTTCGAAGTAATTTCCCTTCGTATAAGGCAACATATTAAGTGCTGAAATGGAACTGGGGTGCTAGTCATTGGCCCCTAGCAATGGGGGAACACAGCTGGTAGGGTGCAAGCTAATGGCAATGTAGAAGAGACCCCTCTCAACCCCTCAGGGTAACACCCCTGGAACCCTAAGGGCAAGATTGTAACAGACCAGACCAGACCATGTACAGGAGCAAGCAAAGAGATGAGGTCTGGCTAAGTGGCACCAGTATACCAGGCCAACAAAGAAGGTCTGAATTATGCACAGTTCATATAATTTGAAACACACTCAGTTTCCTGAGGGTGGGGGATGGGGGGCGGGGAATGCATTGTTGCTTGTTTTTAGGCCTGGCCGTGTGAGGTTAGCTCTGCCTTCATAAGTCGGCTGCAGCTGTCCAGTTCCCATCATTGCTCTCTAAGGAAATGGTAGTTTCTAAGCAGTGGTGGAAACCTTAAGTATGCATACTTCTGGACATGTTTTCTGCTGCCTGGCAGCTAATATAGTTGCCTTTGGTGGGGGTTGCGGTGTCATTGAATCCTATGTCCCTAAGACCACTCTCTTGACTACCCTGAGGGCATTTCCTGACAGAGTTTGGGTATCCTGACAAGTACCTTCCAGTTCTAAAATTTTACTGATTCTTGTGATTCCAGGGGTCTTTATTTTCAAATTTGAAGGACTGACCTGTTCATTAACTCAAGAATGGTTTTGAATGGCAACTTACTGATTCACTTGATGAACTACAGATGAATTGTCATCTTTAATAATGGATAGAAATCCCGTACTGGAAGTTACCAACATGAATGAAATCAGAAGTCTGGGTCCTAACCCCAAATGTACCAGGTACTATGCCAGGCAGGAATGTCATCATAAAAAATATTAAGTATTACTTCTAAGTGATGCTATGCTAAGTGCTGTACCGAGCCATTTAGACTTGGCCTTAGCTCCAAATCTCGCCTTCTGCAAGTGGCCTTTCTTGGTCTTCTCCTTGGCTAATAATGCCTTCCCTCTGAAATTACCTCCTGCTTTACAATATATGCATCTTGTTTGTACATAGTTGTTTGCATGTTGTTTCCTCCATTAGAATGTGAGGTTTTAGAGGGCAGAGCAGTGTTTTTGCCTTTCTTTATATCCCTAGCTCTTGGCACAGTGTTTAGCTAAGTTTAGTAACCACTTAATCAACGCTTGTTGACTTACTGATTATTGAATGACCTGTTTCCAGTCCAGAAACCGAAGATAAACAAAACATAGAGAGAAATTCCTAGAACTTTAGGTAGGAACTAGAAGTGCTGTATTATGAAGCTTGTCTATTTTGCAGAGGAAGAACTTTCCTAAACTTATTAAGGAATAGAAGCTTGCTTCACTTAAAGTGTTAGGGAGATACACACACACACACACACACACACATATACAAATACATACACACATATATACATGTACATACATATATACACATACACATATATACATATACACATATATACATACATATACACACAATATCCTATATAGAGATAGCATTCCTAGGTCACTTTATCTTTTTGAATATTCATGGCTATGGCTTCTAGAAGAGAATCATTTGTTGTTAGAATTCCAGGGAAATTCTTAAACATTTGATTGCTGCAATATTTTGGGGGTCCTTTAGTGTGAGGTCACTGTCCTGTTTGGGAACCTCAGGGGCAGAGGATGGAGAGATGTTTGCCTAGCACATCTCTGAAATGGTAGGCTCACAGGGCAGCAAAGGATCACAGGATCAGAAGATTGGGAGCTAGAAAGAACCTCAAAGGCCATTTCGTCTGTTCCATCACTTTTGGTAAAATTGATGCCCAAGATGGTTAGACTTGTCACAAATCATACTGGTAATAAGTATGAGATTTCCCAGTCTTTTTCATTCTGGGATAAAATTTCTAATTTGCTACTGCGTGTTTTGTCAGGAGAGAGGCTGAAGTTGGGGAGAGGGAGGGGTCTCCAAGCTCATTCCTGAAAACTGGCATTGGGAGTGACTCAGTTCAGAATGAAGGGAGAGGAGAGGTCCATTTGTCTGGAACTGCCTCTGGCAAAAACTACAACCCTAAACTGTCTGCCCAATCAGTTCTTTTTAGTTGCTTCCACTTGGAAACACTCAACTTTGTCCTGTTTTGGAAATAACTCTTTTTAAAAAAAATAGAATTTAGGCTAGAAAGAGGATGTGAAACAGGTACAATCTATGGAAAGTAACCATAGTTCTTAGAAGCTACCCACCTCAAAGAGGTCATTTGGTTCAGCACTCTACCTTCTGGCAAATAGTTATCATTATCCCGATTTAGAGATAAGATTATGGAGGTGCAGGGAGTTCACTCTACTTGCTCAAGGTCACATGAATGATAAAGAACTGAAGGTGGAAACAGAGCCCAGGTCCCTGGAAGCCAATGCTCTTCCAATAGCTAGTGCTATAATACCTTTATTTGGAGCTTATGACCTCTGACTGTTCATCAGAAGCACCGCAGGGACAATCTTCCCAGCCACCTTCCCCTTTTCCTCTCTTCCATCACCCCGACCCACATCACTTTCTGCTTTTCTCCCCACCCCCTGCCCTGAGCCCTGTCAAGTAAGATATGCATGAGATGACAGTGTTCTCTTGCTATCATTGTTTGCTGATGGTAAATGTGATTGTACAAAAGCCAGCAAAGAAATAAATGCCCTGGCAAAGGAGCTATATCCTTACACTCCCTGCCTGTCAGCTCCCCTGCCACTATTAGAAGAGACATCTCATTAACAACTTGTAATGAGCATCAATAAACCATGTGCTAGTAAATAATAAATATATGCCCATTATCTGATATGGCAATTACAATCACAGCTGACATTGTCGGAGGAGGACCCACTCTGGAATATTATCTTTGAATAAGATCTCAGTGACTGATCTCCTTTCATTATCAGGGCACCTTGTTTTTTGAAGTCCTGTCTTGGACAGATAGTGCTATCTATATATGCTATTCTTTGGGTCTTGTCTATTGTATGCTAACAGAATTTAAACAAATCCAATGGTGTAATAAATGGCATACTGTATGCTGAGGGTGGTATCAAGAATGAATACTGCTTTGGTCTTTTAATTGTGCCAATGTGTCTATTTATCAAATGATTGATACACATTCATTTGCTTTTTTCCTATCTTGTTAACATACCTTATCCACCTACTCTTGCACACGATTTGAATAAAATCAAATAACCTTTATCAGGCAGCCTTAAATTAGAATGATTGTAGTATTTAGAGTCAGGTGAATCTTAGTGATCATTTGCCAATTAAGCAGAAAACATTTATTGAGCTAGGGAGAAAAGTGAGACAGTCCCTTCCCTCAAGGAGCTTATATACTATTAGGGGGATACAATATGTTCATAACATACATACATATATATATATATATAATTTATATATATACATACACACATATGCATATATGCATACATACACATTTGTGTACATATATGTGTGTATATACACACACACAAAATAATTATATTTTTTAGAGGGAAGACCCAACAAGTAGGAGAATTGGAAATGACTTCTTAAAGAAAATGGTGCTTGAACTGAGCCTTGAAGGAAGCAAGAGGTTTTTAAGAGAGGAAACATTCTAGGCATTGGGATATAGCCTGTCCAAAAGTATGGAGATGGGAGATACCATATCTAATATGGAAACAGCAAATAAGCTGGTTTGGTGGGAGCATGAACATGAAGGAGAATAATATGTAATCATTCTGGAAAGATAGGTAGATGCTAGCTTGTGAATGGGGCTTTAAATACCAAACATAGAAATTTGCATTTTATCCTAAGGTCAATGGAGAATCATAAGAAATTTTAACTCCTTCATTTTAGAGATGAAGAAATTGAGGTCCAGTGAACCTGAAGTGACTTTCCCAATAAACCACAGGGAATAAATATTAGAGCTAGGATTTGAACCCAAGTCCTTTGATCCTACAGTGTTGTTTCCACTGTACCATGCTAAATGTGAATTGGTAGTCAATACTTTACACTTCTTCATGAAATCTCTTCCATTCTTCTCAGCTCCCTAGATTTTGTTCAGTGATAGAGTAGAGATTTCTAGATGTTGGAAAAGTACTGTACTACACATATTTTTTTTGGCCATTGGGGTTAAGTGACTTGCCCAGGGTCACACAGCTATTGTCAAGTGTTTGGTCTGAGGCCAGATTTGAACTCAGGTCCTCCTGACTCCAAGGCTGGAGCTCTATCTACTGCGCCACCTAGCTGCCCCCATGTACTATGCTTTTTTTACATCTCTTTATTTCATTCCCCTTTTAATTCAAAGGAGTATATGATTGCTGTTTCTTCTGATTAATTTAATCTTGCATGTAATCTTGATGTTCACCTTAGTGCTGGACCTCCAGCTTTTGGAATGAGCCAACTTCTGTTTCTGACACTACCAGTTTTAAACTTAAATGAATGAAATGAGGAGCCAGACAAATATAAAATTCATAAGGAGGCTTCTCATTGTAAAGAAAGATAACATTAGCTGGAGGACACATCCCATGAGAAAGTACATCCCAAGGCAACTTCAGAGAGAGACTATCTGTTGGAAGGTTGTAATGGCTAACTACAACAGGAAATTTTAAGACTTGATTTCAAATTCAAGCACAAACTTTGAGGAACTGAAAGCCTCTCTGGTAATCATACATCTTTAGCTAGATCTTATACATGATAATTGAAATTATCTTCAGGGCACTTGGAAGAAAGGAGGTACTTACGGAGTGCTAATGAAAACAGGACAAGTGCTTTCCTGGAGTACTGAACATTCTTTTCAGCTGACTGGTTAGCATTGCTCCTTGTTAGCTCAGCGAAAAAGTTGAGGTGAACCAGTCTTGGAAAGAAAAAGAACTTTCTATGTATGGACTGTTTATCTTTTTTGTTTTCATGGATTTTGTTTGTAATCTGAAGTGTTTATAAAATTTCTCAAACTTCTCAAGTCCAGTGACCTCCTTCATTCTATTTCAATCACATATGGAAGTCTGAGATCTCACCACATTTTAGATCTACACCATCTATCTCAGAGCATGGCTGGTCATTTTAATGATTTACTAGCTATGACTCTCAAACATCTTGCCCCAGTGATGTTCTCATCTTATAAATTTTCATCCTTGTCTAACACCCATCATTTGATTTTTCTACTGCTCCTCTTGAATCACTAAATATCACTCCATATTTTCCCACTGTACGTGTGGTATATTGTCTCAGTTGAGTCCTTCTACTCGACCTGTATTGCCACCTTATATCATTTTTCATAGAAACTCTGCCTTCTAATTTTAAATCTTATAAAGATATTTGTCAGATCTTTTATTTTCAAGTGGCATTTATAATGATGAATTAAAACCAATGAAAGAAGAACAAATAAAAAAGGACAAGTACCAGACTTGACAGTTTGAGACACCCAGTGGAAAAATTTTAAGAAAAAAAATATTTTTTGAAAATAGTACAGAGAAAAGTCAAAATTTCAGAGGGGGCAGAACAAGTAACTAAAAATAGCTAAAAATTATATAACTATATTTAAAATTTCTACAGATGAAAGTAAGGAAGTTGGAGAACAGAGCTTAGCAAAGCCAGTCAGATTTCCTGCTCTCCTGTAAACTGGTGAACTTAAGAGTTTGGATATCATATTTCAGGAAATCATATAATAAGATTTTCTGGAAATAGAAAATAGAGTACAGCTAAATACAATTCATAGGATTCCAACATAGGGCAACACCAAATTTAACTCACCCACATATGTTGCCATCAAACTCTCAAAAACAAAGAGAGGCTCTTTCAAACTGCCAACAAGGAACAAACAAATTGGTGCAAAAAGTACCAATTCAGACTGCACAAGATTTACCATCTAGGATAAGAAATGAAAGTAGATACTGGAATACAACATACTGAAAGGTCTTTACTCAAAGTTGCCTATTAAGCAAAACTGAGTACATATTATAATGCAAAAAGATGAATTTGTAGCATAACAATAATTCTTCTGGATCTTCCTATATAAGAATTAAATCAGGCACTGTTCACAGCCTTTGACATACATATTGACACAAAACAGAACTGTAACAAGGTACACAAGACTTTAAAGAAAGGGTTGGATAAGATTAGACTCAAAGCTCTTTTAAGTAACATCTTACAAGAAGAAGACTGAGGAAGCAATGATTTGGAACTCAATGGAAAACTCTGTAGCAGGAAAACAGAAAGGAATAGAAGAGTAAGGAGGCAGTAGGGATTGAAGTGAACTCTATATCTTGAACATGAAAGCTCCAGGTGAAGAATAAGTTGATGAACAGGTGAGGGTTGGGATGATGAGATAGGGAAGGTCATTCTTAAATAAATGTCATGTCTGCTACTGTGGGAAAGGCAGGCAATTTTTTGAAAAGAGAATATCAGGAAGAGTGGAGCCCTAGGATCTGTGGCTTACGTGTTTGAGGGATGCTATGGTTTTGCATATGTTTAGGTGCAAATTTTAAGATGGCATGTTATCCAACTGATTAAAACAGTTAACATGATCTAACAGATGGGAAAGTTGTTGAATTGTTTCAGTTGTGTCTGACTTTGTGACCCCATTTGGGATTTTCTCAGCAAAGATATTGGGGTGGTTTGCCCTTTTCTTCTCCAGCTCATTTTACAAATGAGGAAACCAAGGCAAACAGGGTTAAGCAACTTGCCCAGGGTCATACAGCTAGTAAATGTCAGGCCAGATTTGAAGTCAAGAAGATGAGTCTTCCTGACTCCAGGCCTGGCAGTGCATCACTTAGCTGCTCAAAACAGAGGGAAAAAGCAAACAATGTAATATGGAACAACAGAGGGAAAATCAAACAATTAAAACTTTGAATGTAAGTGGATTTAACTATAGTCCAGAAGTGGGTGAGATCTTTACATTAAACATTTTAAATAAAAAGTTTAACATCCATAATCTGTAGGGAATTGACAAACATTTTTAAGATTAAGAACTATTTCCCAATAGATAAATAGCCATAGCATAATAGAAAGTTTTTGAAAGAAGTCAAGTGAAGTCAATAAGCATGTATTAAGCATTTAGTATTTTCCCATCATTGTGCTGAGTGCTGGGCCCTGTATTACATGCTGGAAGGAAGAAACCTATCAAGAATAACGCTATTAGCAACCATTCAAAAAATGTTCAAAATTACAGTGAACAGAAAAATACAAATTAAAACAAACCTGAGATATTACTTTGTATTTATGATATTGGTAAATGTGCTGCAAGATGAAAATGTCCAACGTTGGTGGGATTATGGGGAAAACGCCAAGCTAATTTGCTGTTGGTTGAGCTTTGACTTTGGGAAGCAATGTGGAAATATACAATAAAAGTCACAACAATGTTCATACTTCTTGACTACTGATAAGAAAATATCTCTCTGTACAAAAATGCTCATAGCAGCACTATTTATCATATAAAAAAGTTGGAAATAAACTAAACACCTAACCTTGGGTAAAGTCAGATTAAACTATGGTGTCCAGGTAGTATATGAATGAGATACAACATAGCAAAGTGAATAGAAAGTTAACCTTGAAGTCAGGAAAATGGGTTCAAGTCTGGTTTTAGTCACATATAGGCTATGTGACTTTAGGCTAATCATTTAGCCTCCCAGTGCCCTTTATAACTCTCTAAGCAGTTGTTGATCTGCATTGGTAGAAGTTTCTTTACTAGTGAACCACTGGTGAAATAGCTATCATGAACAACCTCTGAATCACCAAATCCCAATCATCTCTTTCAGTCCTCATCCTTCTTGCCTCTTTGAAACATTTAATACTATGGATCACTCTTTCCTATTTGGATGGTCTCTCCTCCTTTGACTTGAGATACAACACTAATTTGACTTTTCTCTACCTCTCTAACCATTACTTCTCTATTTCATTAGCTTCTTGCTTTCTTTATCATCTTTTAATATGGATTTTTCAAAGTTTGTCTTCAGTTCTTTTCTTTCTCTTTATACTTTCACCCTTTGGAATCTCATTAATTCCCAGGCCTTCAACCACTACCATGAGATTTACCTTCAGGACAGTTCATGCATCTCTAAGAAGGCAGCATTTGACTCCATCAAAAATGAAGTGCAAGTGAAGCTTGGAGAGATTCTGGATTCTTGCCTCAGTAAGAAGGCAGATGAGATTCAGTTTTATATCAATAGCAACAATCCAAAGCACTTCTATAATTCCCTGAAGACTGTGGGCCAAAGACCACTGGTGCATCTCAATTATTCAGTGCTGATGGACCCACTCTCATCAGTGATAAAGGAGAGATGGACTGAACACTTCCATGATGTTCTCAACAAACTGTCATCAAGTAATGCTGAAACCACTGACCATATACCTCAGGTTGAAGTCAATCACTCTCTAACTGAACTTCCAACTGAAGAAGAGGTATTGAATGCCATTGGGCTCCTCTCATGTGGCAAAGTACCTGATGCTGATTCCATCACTGCAGGGATCTACAAGACAGGGGGTCCACTGCTCATACAGAAGCTGACTGAAATTTTCCAGGTTATATGGCTAGAGAAGGTTATCTCCTAAAAGATCAAGGTTGCTTCCATTGATATATGCAAATAACTCTCAGATCTATACCTTCATTTCTGACCTCTGTTCTGAGTTCCAGACCTGTGTCTATAGCTCCCTAGGAGACGTTTCCACTCAAATATTCCACGAGTATTTCATACTAAACGGGTACTGAACCAAGCTTACTATCTTTGTCCCTAACTGAGCTCTTCCATCTGATGTCACTATTTCTGTCAGTGGTAGCACCATTTATCGAGTCATACATTTTTGAAACTCAGGGTCATCATTGATCTCTCTCTCACCTCTCATAACCAATCAGTTACAAAGTCCTTTTGATTCCACTTCTGCTGTATCTGTTGGATTTGTCCAGACTTCACCACCATGCCTCAAACCTTGTAGCCCTCTTCTACCACTGGTGAATTCCTCCCAGAAGCTCCATTTTGAGGAAGAGCCCAGAGCAGCCATCCTTTATTCTCAGGACTTCACTACTATCTTCCAGTGTAGGTATAACCCTTCTGCTTTTTCATCTCCTCTCTATGAATTTTCTTCCCTCATTAGAATGTAAGCTCCTTGAGATTAGAGATTGGCTTTGTTTTTGTTTGTATTTGTATCTCCAGTATTTAGCCCAGTGCCTGGCACATAGTAAGTTGATTAATAAATGTTTGTTGACTTGCTGACTTGACTTCACTTGTCTCTTCATCTCCGATCCTGACACCATCTGAGTATGTCTTCATTACTTCCCTCTGAATTCTCTATAGCAGTGTTCTCTTTCCAATTCCATTTCCCATTTACATTCTTTGTTCCCTCTTTTTACCCTTTATACTGTGGCCAGAATAATTTTCTTTATGCACAGATGTGGTCGCATTATGGTTCTTCTAAAAAACTTCAGTAGCTTCCTGCTGCAAGTTAAAACTCATTTGTCTGATATTTAAAACCTTCCATGATCTTGTAAAACCTTACTTTTCCAGTCTGCAGTACTTCAATTTAAATATTACGATTTTATATTATTCCCATTCAATGTACTCTACTGTCAAGCCAAACTGGACTATTCTGTCCCTGCCTTTATATTTTTACTCACACTATTTCCTAAAGTTGTTACATCTTCCCTCTTCCCTTTTGAATTCCTTACTCATCCTTTGCAGCTTAACTCAAATGCTCCCTTCTCCACAATGTCTTCCCCGATGTCCCTCTTGCTAATGACCTTCCCCTTCAAACATCATATAATACTTTTTTTCTCATGATTAATACACTTATGATTTAATACCATGTGATAGTTATTTGTATCTGTCTCATCCCCCTAATAAATGTGAGTTTCATAAGGATTTGAACTGTTTATTAGGTGATCCTTATATTTCTTCTAGATTCAGCACAATACTTTGCATACAAAGGGCAATTAATTAATGTTTGTTGGAGGAATTAATGAACAAATTAAGAAGTTCATAGTTTATGGGATCAACTTTACAATCCTGTCTCCTAGTCCCTTCCCCCAATAAACTTCTT
Source organism: Vombatus ursinus (assembly GCF_900497805.2). Lineage (NCBI taxonomy): Eukaryota > Metazoa > Chordata > Mammalia > Diprotodontia > Vombatidae > Vombatus > Vombatus ursinus. Next base: position 2,915,940 of record NW_020950417.1, on the reverse strand, counting down.
TTGAAAATTCCTTCATAGATATGAGTTTTGGCTCCTTAGTAGCTGGATCCATTAATTATAATAATCAAAATAAAGCAACTAGTGATCATCTTAGGAAACAATTAAGTCTTATTGACCTGTACAAGTAAGAAAGTGCAAATGATAACTTTTTTGTAGTGCCATTTCACCACATTCAGTAACCTTATTAGTATATACATATGCAAAAATACAGTAAGATCATAGACTCATAAATTTGGAATTAGAAACGATCTTGGAGGCCAATTAGTCCAACCTCCTTCTCCCATTTACAGATAAGAAAACTGAGGCCCAGAGAAGTTAAGTGACTTGCATAAGTTCACAAGGTAGTAAGTGACTGTGGCAGGATTTGAATACATGTCCTCTGAATCCGGGGATATTTTAGGCATTTTAGGTTTTTCTTTTTTTTTTAAACTGTACCATACTAACTCATGCATATGCTTGACCACATTCTTGTATGTACATGCAAATACACAGACATAGACACAATACTTGCACCACACACTCACACACATCCACCTATCTCTAAGCATAGAATTGCCACTCAATCAAATCTCCTAGAAAAGCAACTTCAAATTGCAAAGCTGCAAGGACACATACTAGTCAGCAGAGGGTGCCGAACACATTGCTGTAGTTATTCGCTACCTATAGAGAGCGCCCCCTTAAGGGAGAAAGAGGTTAAGGCAGGGATGCTTAGCAAACCAGCTAAGGGATACCTTACTACCTCTAAGTTTGGTTTTCTTGGTGCCTTCTCTTAACACTCTCCTAGGACTGTTAAGGATCTTAGAATAATGGACTTATGGACTTGGAAGGGTACTCAGAAATTGTCCAGCCTAAGAAACCCCTGATCCAAGGCTCTATCATCTATCTATTTTCTATTTTAAGACCTCCAGTAATAAGGACCTTTTGACTTCCCAATGTAATACATTTTGCTTTTGGACAACTCTAATTTTTAGGAAATGTTCATTATATGGAGCAGAAAACTAATTCTCCATAACTTTTGCTTATTAACCATTGCTTTGTCCTTTGGGGTCAACCAGAAAAGATCCAGTCTTCTATTTAATAACCCTTCAAATATTTGAAGATACTTATTAGATGTTCTTCCATATTCCACCCAACTCCTCTTTTTTCCAGATTAAATCACAATAATTCCTTAGTTCATTGCTGAGTTTCAAAGATCCTCATCAAGCTGGCTGCTTTCTTCAAGATTTATTCCAACTTTTACCTGCTTCCTAAAATGTGGGCAACCAGAATTGAACAAATTACCATAGATATGAGGTAGAATACGTGGGAAGAATACAGTGAGACTATCCATCACCTTTCTCATTCTGTACACTATAGTTCTTTTAATGCACTCTAATTTTAAGCGAGTTGTTTTGGTTCCCAGGTTGCATTGTAGATTCATTTTGAGCATGTTCTCTCAGGTTCTTTTATATTACTTGTGATTTAGATGTCTCTCCTCCAATTCATACTTTTTCAATGGGTTTTATAATTCAAGTATAAGTCTATTTGTTTTTGTAATTATTATTGTTGTTGCCTAGGCCTGTGATTTCATTGGTGGAGGGAATCTCCCCATGAGGAAATTACATTTGCCAATGCAGATAGGCAACTACTTGGTGTTTTATAAATAAGTCCTGTTAATTTTTATCTTATTAGCTTGAGTCTGTTGTTATAGCCTGCTGAGATCTTTTGCACCCTGTCTCCCTTACCCAATATGTTAGTTATATTTTCCAGATCCATTTCAACCACAAATTTCATAAGCATGTCATCTATATTTTTGTCCAAGTTATTGATAACAATATGAACAGAATAGAACAAAAGAAAGAATAGAATAGAATAAAGCTAGGAAAGAACACAACAAAGAACCCTATAGTAACCCTAGTAGTTTTGTAGAAACTCCCTTCTGATCCCATAGCTGTCATTTATTAGTCTTAGTTATTTAGCCCTTTTCTGAACCCATCTAATTACACATCATATGATCAACATCTCTCCATCTTGGTCAAAGGTATATTTTGACACTGTCAAGTGTCTTATTGAAATGCAGTTATATTTATAACATTCCCATCATCTACAAGTTAAGGCAATACATAGAGAGGATAAAGAACCTGTCTTCAAGTGGTTGAAAGGCTTTCACATAGATGAGGGATTAGCCTTTTTCTGCTTGGCCTCAGAAGGAAGAACTAGGAGCTCTGAAGAGAAGTTGAAGAGATGCAGATTTCAGATTGATGTGAGGGAAAAACCTCTTTTTTCAGTTTTATTTATTTGATTTTTAATTTATGGAATAAAATGAGCATTTCCATAACATAGTGTAATAAAAAGATGATTGTATAACAAACAGAACATAATATAAAAAAAAAAAACCCTTGGGGCAGCGAGGTGGCACAGTGGATAGAGCACTGACCCTGGATTTAGGAGGACCTGAGTTCAAATCCTGCCTCAGACACATAACACTTACTAGCTGTGTGACCCTGGGCAAGTCACTTAACCCCATTGCGTAACCCCACCCCCTCCAAAAAAACAAACAAACAAACAAATCCTCTAAACAATCAGAACTATCCTAAAGTAGAATGAGCTACCTCAGAACTTAGTGGGCTCCCCTCAGGAGTGTGCTGGTAAGTGTTTAACAACTGACTCTCAGGGAAAAAACCAATACACACGAAACATATTTTTAAGTTTAATCTGTATTATTAACATTTTCTTCATCACTTTCTTAAGTCTTCTAGACAATTAACAAATAATAAATCAAGTTCTGGTTTATAGTATTTGCCAATTTCTAAGGTAAAAATGCTCATACTGAAAACTTAACATGTGACTCTCAAGAATTTTGAGGTAATTCCTGTATACACATAGTTAACCCTCACTAGAGATATTCAAGTGAAGGTTGGATCACCAGGGGTTGTGGGGGTAAAATAAAGAAGAATATTTCTCAGTTAGTTGTTTAACTAAATGGCCTTTGAATTCCCTTTGAATTCTGAGGTTCTATGATGTTGTGTGATGATGAGTTTTGTTTTAGAGACATTGAGTTCATAGATTTATAGGGTCGTAGATTTAGAGCTGGATGAGACATTAGAGGCCATCTAGTTCATATAAATGGCACAAGAGGATTGAGACAAAAGATACCACTAACTATCACAGGAACCCTGACTCTTCAGCCTTCATACTGGATCCTGAGGTATTTGATTTTGGGGACTCGCTCCCTCTCTGGTACCAAAAGAGAAGGGCAGATTGAGGCGAAAACTCAGCAAGCATAGATGAGTGTTGTCTTTGCACAAGTGCGATCAGGGATACACTTAATGGACAACACACAGACATTAGCTCGCTAATTGTTGACCTTTAGAGAAAGATCTAGGAGGATTCCTTTATGAAAGAAGACCTTAGGAACTATCCCAAAGATATGCAACCAAAAACCAGAAAGGAACTACTGTTGCCAAAATGTGGTGAGAAGAGCATTTTTTGTTATGTGGATTCCATGTCAGGATCCATTCTGACCAAGGTAGAGGCTTTGAGAGCAAGCTATGGAAGGACATGTTAGCCATGACACTCATTGAATAACTCCTTACCATAGCCTGAGAATTTTAACCACCCATTGTTGAATAGAGAAGGATTTTGATACTTGCACAAAAAAACTGAATGGAGTCAACACTTTTCATTTCTACTAATACATACAAACAGTTTCACCAGGAATGAAACTGCAGGATTTATACCATCCTTGCTTGTATTTAAGCAAGAACCATGCCTACTGATTTACTTATGTTTTGGTAACTCAGATAAAAGAAGGGATAATGATAATGACTGATAATGATGATAACCATAATAAGTTTTACATTCTGCTTACTATGTGCCAGACACTGCACTGTGTGCTTTATAATTATTATCTCATTTGCAATTCAGGCACTCACATTAAGAATATCTCTCAACTAGACAGCTCCAGCTCAGAGGAGCTGGCTGGTTGGTTGGTTATCTCATGCACCAAAATGACATCACTATGTTGGGGTCAAGGTATAACTGTGGCTGATCAGACCAATACAAGCTTGAAAGAGTCTACCACAGGTTGGGCACAAACAGCCCATATGAACCTTAGGAGTGGAACCATGTTAGAAACAGAAGATGTGTAAGGCTAGAGGCCTTTACCAAGGAGACAGAGTTATGTATTGGGGACAGTCAATGAAAATGCAAAGTCAGGAGATGTCGTGTCTTCTTTGAGGAATAGCCCAATCTTCAGAGTTGTAGAGTACATGGGAGGAAGTAAATTCTAAAAAGATTGGAAAGGGGGGAAGAAGCCAGGTTGCTTAAAAGCTAAATAGTGGATTTTATATTTGATCTCAGAAGAAATAGGGGGCCATTGGAATTTGTGGAGTAACAGGTTAATAAAGTCAGAGTTGCACTTTAAGAATATTGTTTTGGCACCTGAGTGGAGGACGAATTGGACTGGGGAGAGGCTAGGCAGGGAGACCAACCAGTAGGCTATCGTAGTAGTCTTAAGTGTAAGGTGATGAGGGCCTGCACCAAGATTATGGTAGTGTCAGAGTACAGATATGAAGGTAAAAACAACAGGACATGGTAACTGATTGGATATCTGTGATTGGTGTAACTGAGGAGTTAAAGATGCTACCAGTATTGTGCGACTAGGTGACTGAAAAGATGGTGGTACCCTCAAAATATTAGGGAATTTAGGAAGAGGGGAGTATTTGGGGAAAAGATAATAAATCAAGTTTTAGATATTCTGAGTTTCAGATGGTTGTGGGATATCCAGTTTGAAATGTCCAGTAGGCAATTGGTGAAGTGAGAGTAAAGTTCAGGAACAAGGTTAGGGCTTAATAAACAGAGTTGAGAATCAATTGCATAGAGATGGTCATTGAATCCATGAGAATGGATCGAATCACCAAAAGAAAGAGTATAGAGGGAGAAGAAAAGAGGGTCTACAGGCGAGCCTTGGGGGATATCCATAGTTAGCTGGCATGATGTGGGTAAAGATCAAACAAAAGAGACAGAGAAGGAATTTTTAGACAGGTAGGAGGAGAATCTGGAAAGAGCAATGTCTGAAAAATGTAGAGACAAGAGAATGTTAAGGAAAAGAGAGTGGTCAACAGTGTCAAAGCTGAAGAGAAGTCAAGAAGGATGAAGACTGAGAAAAGAGCTTTGGATTTGACAGTTAAATGATCATTAGTAACTTTGGAGAGAACAATTTCAGTTGAATGATGAGGTCAGAAGTGAGGCTGCAGAGAAAGGGTCCAATTTCAATTCAATTCAATACACATTTATTAAGTGCCTACTATGTACCAAGCATTGTGCCAAGTGCTGGGGATACAAAATGAGACAAAAAGTCCCTGCCCTCAGGAAGTTTACAGTCTAATGGAGACAACATGCAAACAAATATACAAAGTAAGCAGTATACAGGATAGCTAGGAAATAATTAAAAGAGGGAAAGCACTGGAGGGGTTAGGGAAGGCTTCCTGCAGAAGGTAGGATTTTAGTTGAGAATTAAAGTAAGCCAGGAGGTCAGTATTCAGAGAAAAGAAGGGGGAACATTCAAGGCATGAGGGACAGTCAGAGAAAACACCGGGAGTTGAGAGAGATGGGCGTCTTGTTTGTGGAACAGCCTGGGGCCTGTCACTAGATCAAAGAGTATGTGTTGGGGGGGTAAGGTATAAGAAGACTAGAAAGGCAGGAGAGGACTAGGTTATAAAGGGCTTTGAATGCCAAATAGCATTTTGTGTTTGGTCCTAGAGGCAATAGGAAGCCACTGGGTGACATGATCTGACTGGCCTTTTAGGAAAATCACTTTAATGGCTGAAAAGCAAGTGGATTGCAGTGGGAAGAGACGTGAGGCAGGCAGAGCCACCAGCAGGTTATTGCAGTAATCAAGACTTGAAGTGTTGAGGGCCTGCACTGGAGCAGTGGTGGAGGACAGCAGCGGCTATATTTGGAAAAGTGAGGAAAAGGAAGTGGAGGCACTGATTGCAGATAACTTTCTCAAGGAGGTTAGCCAGGAAAGGGAGGAGAGCCGCAGGATGATTGCTAGCAGGGATGGACAGACCAAGTGAGACATTTTTAAGGATAGGGAAGATATGTGAGTGTGAGAAGAAAGGAAGCAGCCAACCATTAGGGAAAGACTGAAGAATAGTGAAAGAATGGCAATGATGAAGCAATCTGCTGGAGAGGATGAGATGGAATGAAATCAGGAGCACAGAGAGAGGGGTATGCCTTGGCAAGAAGGCCCACCTGTGTCTGTGCAAGAGGGGTGAAGGAGTAGAGAGTGGGAAGGGATTTTTCTAGCATTTTACCATAGCATCATGCATCTGGAGAGACATTTGTAGCCAAATGCAGGAAGTAAAATTGTGAGGGAATTTGATTTTCCAGAGCCTGCCAATCTACCCTCCAGACCAGGGGGGCGCAGCCAGGGGAGGCTTCACGTACCCAGCTCAGCAGTACAATCACAGCCATGGTTGGGGAGCTGGGGGAGGAACTGCCTCCTCTTTCCCCTGCTCATGCTTGGTGGCCATGCCATAGCGGTCAGTTCCACTAGAGCAGCCAGGTGTGGGCTCACTCTTGAGGATGAAGCCTAGGTCAGAGCTTAGGGCTTGATATTAAGGAAAAGCAACCTAAGGAGAGCTCTCCCAAAGTGGAAATTGGTAGTGGGTTGCTTTCAGGCAGTTGTGGCAGTGCCTGGGGTAGTGATGGGAGTGGGAATGCTCATTGAGGCACTGAGAAGGACACCTGGAGCACTTGGCACCTCATTTGTACTCGGCATACTCCAGAAACTAAAGAGCTGTCCAGGTGGTTCAGGCTAGAGTGTGCTTGGTGCCTTTCAATCCAGTAGTCCTGTGCCAGGGGCAGCCAGAAGCCTTTCTCTTCTCCCACTGAGCCTCCTCCCACCCTGGACCACCTTCAAGGTCTCCAGCTCGAGGTCCACCTCCCAGGAAGCCTTCCTGTTCACTTTGGCACACATTGGTCTTTCCCAATATACTGTTCCCTTTCAGTTACCCTGCATAATCCTTTGTTTTGTAGCAAAACAAATTCCCAATGAGTAAACTCTCTCTACCCATGAAAGCTGGCACATGTTTTGCAATTTATAATCTTAGAGTTGCCTGGGGGCACTGAGAAGTTATGGCTTATCCAGTCACATAGACAGTATCTGTCAAAGACAGAACTTGATTGAACTTCTAAATCTTCCTGATTCTGAGGCCTGGCTCTTTAAAACACTGTGCCAGATTGCTTTTTGTTTTGTCATTAACATTGCCTCAATCCGGTACCTCATTTAAGGACTGGGAATAGTGAGTGATAATGGTAGTGAGTAGTCATGGTGGTACGAGGTAAAAATCCGTGAGGTTTTCTTGAAAAAAAAAAACGAAAAAACAAAAAAATCCCAAACAAACCACAATAGTGCCAGGTGTGGTAGTGCATGCTTATAATTCCAGCTGTTGGAGAGGCCGAAGCTGGTGGATTTCTTGAGCTCTGGATTTTTAAACTTCAGTAGACTAAGGGGATTGAGTGTTTCCACTAAGTCCTGCACCAATATGGTGAGAGGTGGGGCAGATTGCCTAAGAAGGGATGGGTGAACTAAACTATGCTGGAAATAGAGCAGGTAAAAACTCCCATGCTGACCAGTAGTGAGGTCGGACAGTGAATAGCCCCTGTATTTCCAGATTGGATGAGCCTGGGAGACCCAGTCTTGTTTGTTTGTTTTTCTTTAATTGCTTTTCCCATTCTTCATAGAGTAGATTTCTAAAAAGTTGCATGTAAATGGAAACATTTAGCATTCACAAGGGAAGCTTACAATTTAAATGACCTTTGCTGGGAAGTCTTTCATAATGAAAATAATTGCCTCCAAATTTTTATTGGGTTTGTAAATTTGGATTTTTGCTTAGTGGATTTTTTTTTTCTTAAAACAAGACACATCTGAAGCACATTTTAAGGTCTTCTACTTAGCACTTGCACATAGTGGGCACTTAATAAATGTTTATTGAGTTGAATTGAATTTTCATTCCTCTTGTCTGCTGAGCTCCTCCCGATGCCTGATCAAGTTGATTCAGATAGCAGCTCAGTGGCAGCTGTGGAAAGAAAATCCCTCTGTTGTGAAAAGTGAAACATTTTGTGGTTTAACTTTCAATTCTGTCTGATGCTTTTCACCAAAAGGAAGACCAGTTTATACTCTTTAAAGATTCTATCAGGCAGGATTAAAATGACATCTGTATTTGTGAGCTCAGATAAAACAAAGCATTGCAAATAAAGGCAATAGGAGGCAAAAGTCTATTTTGCGGCTTATTTTATGCTCTAAGCCATAAGCCAACATGTACCTGGATAAAAATGAAATAGAAATAATAGAGAAACCTTTCATTTTGCAAGTACACCAACTTGTTTGCTTTTTTTTTTTAACTGAAGACAATGAAAAAAGAACAGAAAGAATCCATTTTAGCAAGCAAGGCAGACCGAATCCTTGGGCATATTTGCATGAGGGATGAGTACCTAGAAATTTTCTAAATGAAATTTTACTCCAACTTTTCTCTGCCTATTAAACAAAACAAAGAACACCATCAGCATCACCAAAACAAAACAGATAAAAAGTTTTTAAAATTTTATTTTATAGCATTTAGTCCTTATTAAATAAATTACAGTCACCTGTGGCTCTTGAGACACATATTTAGATCTCTGTCTCTCTGTCTGTCTGTCTGTCTGTCTGTCTGTCTCTCTCTCTCTCTCACATTTTCTTTTCCCAAGCCAATAAAGGTATAGAGGCAGATGCAAAGCCTGACCGACGTGGAGCCCTGATTATTGTGGCCTTGGCCTCTTTATAAAGCAGTGGCCTTCTTGAGACTGGCCCAGTGTTACAGTGGATCCCCTGATGGCTTTGCACATTCCTTTTCTTTTCCTAAATGAATGCTCTAATCTGGCTGGAAGGCATGGCCAGTCCCTATAGCCACTTCGGCTGCACCTGCTCATCAAGGAATGGAAACACCTGCCTAGCTGGGGCTTAGCATTTAAGTGCTGCTATTCGAAGATAAATCTCATTCTTTTGTATCTGCCTCCTCTCTCTTCATCCCTCTCCCTCTCCCCTTCCCCCAAACCAAAGCAATGCTGGATATTTTTAGGACACACTTTCCCTGGCCCCACTTTGCTGATTTTTTTTTTTTTTTTGCCTTTACAAAGTAGGTGGATTTTTCTGAGGGAGATTTCTTTGTTTTTACCAAATACAGGACAGAGGAGTAAGAGTCTTTGAATTGTCACCAGGGCGATTGTTTAAAATACCCCTATGAGGGGTGTTCTGTCATTTAATGGTTTCATCAGCCTGCTTTGAAACTTCCTTTTGGATTTCCCTCCTTTTACTCAGTGAGAAAATCAACAATGGAGAAAAGTGGTTTTCAGGGTAATTTCTACATAAGAACTTGCAGAAAGTTTCAGCTTAGAAGTTTATTTTCCTGGGCTTTACACCATTGGTAGAGCTGCTGCTACTGGCTTATAAAGTACTTTCACTTACATGATCTTGTCTGATCCAAAAATCCTGTCAAGTAGCTCCTGCAAGAAATCTTATTCTCTTTTTACAGATAAGGAAACTGAGGTTCACTTAGATGAAATGACTGACCTGGTCACATCTGAGATAAGAGGAGCAGTGTGGCACAGTGAATGGAATTGGTCTTGTGGTCCAGAAAACCTCGGGTTAAGTCTTGCCGCTGACATATACTGGCTGAGTGACGCTAGGTGAGTCATTTAATTTCCAGCGTCCCAAGCACTACGACTATAAACTGAAGAACAGGTGTTAATCTGCTTTGGTAGAGAGAGCTTCCTCATTGAAAGTTCACTTTACTAGTGAAACCACAGGCCTGGCATCTTTATACCTTCCCTCCACAATCCATCAATCTCACAGCTTATGCTAGCAGAGGGAACTGAACCTGGTTCTTGCTTGACTTTCACACCAATACCTTTTTTTTTCCACTGTGCAAAAAAGATTTTTTTTTTTTGGTTAGGTCAGGGACAATGTTTAGTATGAACAAATAAGTGGGACAAGTGACCACAATGTCCAAAAGCATGGAGGTTATGCATTGGGAATGTTGTGTACTGGGATAGAACATTGTGTACTGGAAATGGCAAGCCCATTTCCCCTCGAACATAGAATACAAAGATAGGGAATAATGGGGAAACAGCACAGAAGGGTGAACTAGAATCAGATTGTGAAGGGTTTTAAATGCGCAAGAGAGAGTTTGTATTTTAACTTAAAGGCGGTCCTTTCAGTCAATCAATCAATCTGCATTTGTTCAGCTTCTACTACATGCCAGTCATTTTGCCCTGGAGATGCAGAAGCAAACGTGAAGAAGTCCTTACCCTCTAGGAGTTTACAGTCTATCAGGGGAGACTATGTACAAAAACAGGCTGTCCTAAAAGTCTCAGTGCAGTTTTAAGCTTACATACCAAAATATTTAAGTATATAACATTTATATATATGTGTGTGTATGGTATATATTTATATTTTGTTATTTCTCTGTATATGTTATCTATTATATATTTATATATGCGTGTATATATGTATTTATATATGTATATATGTATAATTATTTGGGGGAGGACACTAGCAACTGTGGAGAGCAAAAAAAAGTTTCATGTAGAAGATGGTACTTGAGTTGTGTCTGGAAGAAATTCAGTGATTCCAAGAGGCAGAAGCGAGGAGAAGGTCCATTCTAATCACGGGGAAAAAATAGTACAAAGGTTCAGAGATGGGAGATGGAGGGTCTTGTTTGAAGATTAGTTGGCTGGATTGTAGAATACGGGAAAGAGAGTAACACATAAAAAGACTGCAAAGGGAGGGCATGTCAGGCTGTGAAGGGCTTTAAATTCCCAACATATCTCATCCTAGAGGTAACAGAGATCCATTAGATTTTGTTGTGTAGGAAGGTAACACAATCAGTCCTGTACTTTAGGAAAATCACTTTGGCAGTTGTTTGGAGGATGGATTGGTGAGAAGAGAGATTTGAGCAAGGAAGACTAATTAGGGAGTTATTGTAATACTCTAGGTGAGAGATGATGAGGGACCTAACTAATGTGGTAACCATATAAGTAGAGAGAAAGGAATAATTCAAGAGCTGTTTTGGGGGTAGATATGTCAAAATTTACTAACTGATTAGATATGTGGGGAGGTTACTAAGTTACTAGTAGGTGACTAGTCAGTTACTAGTACATGACTAGTCAGTTACTAGTAGGTGACTAGTCAGTTACTAGTAGGCTAGCGGTGCTTTCTAAGTTAAGTGTAGGGGGTTCTTAAACTTTGTGTGTGTGTTACAGACTTATTTGGCTATCTGGATTTCAGCCTATGGACTCTTCCTCAGAATAATGTTTTTAAAATGTGTAAAATAAAACACATGGGATTACAGAGGAAATCAATTATACTAAAATACATTGATTAAAAGATTAAAAAAACATTTACAGTATCATCTTAAGGACCCTTGATCTAGTGGGAAAGATAATGAATTCTGTTTTAGTTAAGTTGAGTTTGAGATACTTATGGGTAACTCGAATGGTGGGCAATGCCAGTGAGACAGTTGGAGATCCAGAACAGAAGGTAAGGATATCAGTTCACCAAGAAAGAGAGTGTAGGCCACAGCCCTGTGTTGTACCCACAATAAGGTGGTAGGATATGGATATTGAACCCTCACAGGGTTCTGTGTGAGAAGGATCAGTTTTTCATTTATAAAGAGAACCATGACAGAGCAATTTCACAAAAATCCAGAGAGAAGAGAGTATCCACAAAGCAGGTGAGGGTAGAGGTTTCAAACACTGGAGAGAAGTTAGAAGGATGATGACTGAGAGAGACCATTGGTAATCTTTCATGGAACAGTTTTCACTGAGTGTTGAGAGTAGAACTTGGATTGCAAAGGGTTGACGAGTAAGGAAGTAGAAACAAGTACATATAATTTGGCTAGGAATGTAGTTTTAGAGATGCAAGTGGCCTTAAAAGTTATTTGGTTCAGCTTCCTCATTTTATATTTGAGTAACTGAGGCCCAGAAAGGGTAAATAAATAACCACAGTCTCACAGATCTCTCTCTCTCTCTCTCTCTCTCTCTTTCTCTGATAAATAGCATTTTATTTTTTCCAATTATATGCAAAAATAGTTTTTAACATTTATTTTTAATAAGATTTTGAGTTTCAAATTTTTTCTCCCTCCCTTCCTTTCCCTCTCCCCAAGATGGCAAGCAATCTGATATAGGTTATACGTGTGCAATCGTGTAAACATATTTCCACATTAGTCATGTTGTGAAAGAAAAAAAAACAGAACAAAAGGAAAAAGCCGCAAAAAACAAACAAAAAAAGTGGAAATAGTATGCTTCGATCAGCATTCAGACTCCATAGTTCCAGTCACACAGGTTTAAAGGACAGAAGCAGGATTTGACTTGATCAGGCTGTAGAATGTGGCCAGACTAGGTCTTCTGACTCTTAGTCAAAGGTTCTTTCTATTTCACTTGGTTGCTAATGGGAGGAGAGATGGAGGACAGTAGCCTGAGGGGATAACAGGGTCAAGCAGAGGTCTTTTAAGGTTGGGAGAGCTTTGAATAAGTTTGAAGGCAGCAGGGAAAGAGCCAATGGATAATAAGAAAGGGATGAAATGAGAGAAGGGGTGAAAGCAAATTTCTGGAGGGAATGAGAGGGGTGTGGTTCAAGGTCATGGGTAGCAGGATTGGTTGACTTTGCAAGGAAAAGAACTGCTTCCTCCTTAGAGACTGGAGCAAAGATGGAGATTGGAGATGACCTTGAGGTGATCTGAAGAGTGGAATTGAGGAGGAGAAAGATCCTGTAACAAATGGCCTCATTTTTAATGAAATAGGAGGTAAAATCATCTGATGAGGAGTGGGGAGGTAGGGGTGTAGGACATTTTCTGGGTCTGTGGCACAATCATGGGCCCCACAGAGCCCATGTCCAAGGGGCAGGTTTAGGGCTTTGCGGTTCTTTTCATATACCCCTTAGCAACAAGCAATTTAGTACTTAATAAATCATTTTTGGACATGACAAAAATTAAGTGCGTGTAGACTTTATATAACAATTATTAATGTTGTTACTATTATTTTGTCCGAATCTGTGATTCCATCAGTCAGCAAGCATTTATTAAGCTCTTACTGTGTGCTTAATAGTATAATTTGGAGAACTCCCATTGTGGAAACTCCCTATACTTAATGCAAATCAGGTCAGTGTTTTTAAAGCATTGCCTGGAGCATGGAAAGATTAAGGGACTTGCCCATAGTCATATAGTATGTTTCAGAGGTAAGACTTAAACCCAGGTCCTTCTGATACCAAACCCTCTCTGTTATTCTCTATATCATGATGCCTTTACACTTTCCTTAGTAATTCTGAATTTGGTATATAACTCCATTTAGAACAGTTAAAGGAAGTAGAAAGACTTGCCTAGTCATAGCTGCCCTCTGTACTGCTGAATAAGAATGATAGAAAGTCCCCTCCCCACCACCCAGGTGTAGAATTAGGACAGGATTGGAACAAATATATTTAGTAAGAAGGTACCCATGAGCCCTTCTGACTATGTTCCTACTTTCATGACAACCACAACTGAGCTTATAACTCAGAGCATGCATGAAGGTCTCCCTTTTGTGTGGCTGGCTTTTCAGTCACATCAAAGTCATTAATGAAAACAATTAGACATCTTCCTCCTCCTGAAAGCATCACTAGAGCTCTCTGGGGGCCGACAGCACTAATGCTTCATAGAAGTCGTAATGAGAAACACCACCCAACACACTAGAAATAAAAGAAAAAAATAACTAACTCAATTAGAAAAACTGGACCACTATTTGCTCCCAGTAAGGAGAGAGGCCTGTAACATTGAGCTTCCAGTAAGGAGAGAGGCCTGTAATATTAAGCTTCCAGTAAGGAGAGAGGCCTGTAACCCCAAGCTCCCAGTAAGGAGAGAGGCTCTAATATTGAGCTTCCAGTAAGAAGAGAGGGTAGTAACACCAGAATGGCTTCACAAGGCAATGGAATTTTCAAAGAACAGACAAAAGAAAAGGATGGCGAGACAGAAAGAGAGGAAAGGCAGGTTTTGTTTAAGTTTCCTCTGAAGAATAGAAAGTTCTACCCAGTTACTTAATCTCTCTGATAAGAATCATGATCTTTAGAGGTTCCTTAGACCGCTTTTACCCTGCCTGGGGACCTGTTTGGGTCTGAGATATTTCTGAAGCTCAGAGCACTGGTAAGAGTTTGTTTTTGTAGTAAGGGAGGAATTGGCTGGAATTTAAAGGGAATATCAAAACAAGAAGAAAGGAGAGGGATGAAAGAGTTCAGTTTCACATCCTTCAATTCAATTAAGCAAACATGTATTAAGTACTTCCTCCATGTCAAACACTTTGCAAGGCAGCTGGGAAGATGACAAAGATATAGTTCTTGCCCACATGGAGCTTACAGTCTAGTAGGGGAGATTTGACACATATACAGATGCATCTAATTAAAAAGAACATGAAATACTGGACCTTGCTTCTTTCTCATCTCCCCACTCTCCCCAGCCCCTTGCAATATGATTTCTGTTTCCACTGCTCTAATGAAGCTGTTCTCTCAGAAATCACCATTAACTTCCTGTTCATCAAATCTAATGGTTAATCCGAATCCTTGATCTCTCAGCAATATTTGACTTTGTTGAACTGCCTTCCTTAAATACTTTGCTCTCCCTTGGATTCAGAGATACACAAAGAAAAAGGGTTGTTCCCCTTTTCCTTTTAACTACCTTTCTCAGTCTCTTCTGCTGGATCATCATTCTGCTTCATTCCAAAGGCTTTGTCTTTGAAACTTTTTTCTTTACTCTCTCTGCTCTCATCAATCTTACTCTATCCCATAGAATCACCTGTATGTAGATGACTATAAATCTATATCTCTGCTCCAGACTTTTCTTCTGAGCTCCATGCGTACATCTCTATCTACAAACATTTCTCTTTGGACATCCCATTATTACCTTGAACTCAGCATGTCCAAAATGGCATTTATTATCTTGCAACCTAAACTTGCTCCTTCAAGTGACTTTACTATATTGTTCTTAGCAACACCCAGTCTTACATCTTTGAAATCCTGTGGTCATTTTGATTCTTCCCATTTCCTCACCTATTGTATCCAATTAGTTATAATGTCCTGGTGTCACATTTGCTTCTGCAATATCTTTCTTTAAAGATTATTGTTTCTTGTATTTCTGAATTTGACAATATTCACCAATGAACATTAACATTACCTATATGAAACCTCAAATTATTATTATATAGCTTATTTTTTAAAAGTATATAAATTCAACATGTTTGTTTCAAAATTGTCCTGTTTGTTTCCCTTTCAAATTCTTTCTTTTCTCCTCATGAATTTTTAAAAGCTTCAATAACATATTTTTTTCTTTTCTTTTTGACACCACAATCACAATCAATCAACCTTTATTAAGTGCTTGCAATCCATCCCTTTCTTCCCTTCCCCCCCCCAAAAAAACCCTCTCTTTTTATCAAATAAATAAAGTAAAGCAAACTAAATCCACACATAGGCCAGTTCGTGCTTCACTTTTGGACTCTCTCTCTCTCTCTCTCTCTCTCTCTCACTCTGTCTCTAACTCTGTCTCTGTCTCTGTCTCTCTCTCTGTCTCTCTCTCACACACACACATACACACTCACACACACACACACATAATTACAGCTTTGTATTGGTTTAAAATTTGGTACTGCAAGATTCTCTTTTAAACCACTTTAAAAAATTATTTCTCTTGAGATCTTGCTTTTCTCCAGGTGAATTTTATTTTTTTTCTAGCTCTATACAGTAACACTTTGGTTCTGATGGCTATGACACTGAATAATTCATTTGGTTGGTATTGTCATTTTTATTACATTGGCAAGGTCTAACCATGGGCAATTAAAAATGGACGTTGTGCTTTGTTCAAAGCATTTTCTATATCTATCGATATAGTCATGTGATTTGTATTACTTTTATTATTAAGATTGTCTATTCTGTTTATTATTTTCCTAATATTAAACTAACTTTGAATCCCTAGTATAAATCTAAACTGCTTGTAGTAGATAATCTTTTTGATATGTTTCTGTAACCTCTTTGTTAATATTTTATTCACTATTTTGATATCAATATTCATTAGTGACATTGATTCATACTTCACTTTCTTTGCTTTTTCTCCTCTCTCTGGTTTAGATAGCAGGTCCATATTTGTGATATAGAAAAAAAAATTGGCAGTATCAACTTTTTTTCTTATTTTAGCAAACAGTTTTTGAAATACTGGAATGAATTTATTTTTAAATATTTGATAGAATTCATTTGTAAATCCACATAGTTCTGAGTTTTTAATTTGGGCGTTCACTAATGGTTTATTCAGTTTTATTTTCTGAGGTTGGGTTACTCATATTCTCTGTTTATTGTCTTATCAATCTGGGTGTTTCATATTTTTGTAAACATAAACATTTCATCTAAGTTATTGATTTTATTGCCATATAATTGGGTAAAATAGTTTCAAACAGTTTCTTTTATTTTCTCTTCCTTTCTTGTGAGTTCTCCTTTTTATTTTTTATATTACAAATTTTATTTTCCTCTCTTTTAAAAAATCACATTAGCTAATGTTTTAATTCATATTATTAATTTTTTTAAAGTTCACCTATCAATTTTTTTCAGCTCTCAGTTTTGTTAATCTCTTGTCTGACATTCAGAATCTCTATTTTTATTTTAGCTGAAGTTTTTGGAACTACTGATTTTCTAGGGTTTCTTGTTGTTGTTGTATGGTCATTTCATTTCTGAGGTTTCTTTAAACCATGTTACCCATTCACTGATCATCATCTCCACCTCATCTCTGCTAAAAACTTGGACTGCATCCTTAGAACCACCCTGATCTCTGATAGGTGAGATTTTGCCTTGTCTTGTCCAGATCCAAGCCTCCACCTCACTTTCAAGCCACCTCTAAAGCATATCATGTACTTGCCCCTGCTTTTCAGATCCCCTTTATGTATTTTCTTTCCCCCATTAGAATATATAAGCTACTTGAGAGCAGCTGCTATCTTGTGCTTGTTTGTATTTGCATTCTCAGCATTTAGCACAGTGCCTGGCACATAGAAAGTGCTTATTAAATGCCCTATGCCCTTTCTCTCTATCTCTGTCTCTTTTTCCATCTGTTTCTCTCTTCTCTTTCTCTCTTTTTGTCTATCTATGTCTGTCATTTATCAACTTCCATTGAGCATCACCAGAGAGCTATCTTAGTTAACTTCTCTATTATTCTATTTGGGCCTTTGAGGTTCACAGCTATCATAATTCCGTTGTCTCTTTCTGCCTAAAATTTGACTAAATTCTGGCTGTCTCTTTGTGCAATCCTGGCTTGGACAAAGGTACTTAATATTGTTTCTCTTTGGATTTCTTGATCATCATTTGATCTGATGCTCTTTTTAGATCTTTGCTGGAGTATGCATAGAAAAGTTAGGCTCCTCTGTAACCTTTCAAGATGACAAGATATTCTTGTCCTGTGAAACTTTCGCCACGTGTATCCCAAAAGACCTCATTGTCAGGATTTGTTCGGGAGATACAAAGGCAAATGCCTCTCCTGTGACAGCATCTTCAAACACATCGTTTAAGTGAATGAATATGTAAAGAGTACAGATCTAGTTTCCAAAGAAAAATGACCTTCTTTTGCCTACCATCTTCCCTTCCCTCAATTAAAAGACTGATCAAAATAGAAGGAATATTCAACAGAGCCTTTAAATGAAGGTATTGCAAAACAAAACAACAAACAAAACCCCCCATCCTCCCCTCATTCCCCCTCCCCTCTCCCCACCCCTTCCTCCCCCCCACCTGCTAAAAGTTGTCTTCATCTCAGTGACATCTCTTGAATGTGTCCCTTCTTCTTTAGCACCACCATCAGTATTCTGGTGATCCTCTTAACCTTCCACCCCCTGCAGTGGACACCTACAATAAGCTCCTAACAGTTCTTCCCGTCTTCATACATTCTATTCTTTATACTACTACTTTTTTAAATTGAACTGAGGATTTCATAGGTGTAGGGAACCCCCTATGCCAATCTAGAGTGGTGCATGATCTGCAGCTTCTAGGTTTAGAGAGTTGTCTAGTTGTCTGGGGTTTTAGAAGATGAAGTGACTTTCCCAAGCTCATATACCCAAAAGGCAGCATGATACAATGAATAGAGAGCTAGCCTCAGAGTCAGGAAGACCTAGTTACTGCTTCTGGTTAAAAGAATAATCCTTATTATCTACAGATCTGGTCATATTATACTTTGATACTTCAAGTAATCTGTGACCTTTTCAATGTGGGTACTCCCTCAGTGCAGATGATGTCCTATCTAGGCTTTCTTATACTGTGCAATTTTTGCTGGTGTCCTCCAAAGGCAGTCTTTCCAATGCAATGGAAATCTTCTTCAAGGTCTTTTAGCATTTCATGGATTTATTTGTTATCCCTCTACTTGGCCTATTATGAGGCAACTAGGTGGTACAGTGGATAGAGCACTGGGCCTGGAGTTAGAAAGATCTGAGTTCAAGTGTGGCCTCAGATACTTACTAGCTTCTGGGCAAGTCAATTAACCTCTCTCTGTCTGGGTTTCTTAACTGTAAAATGGAGCTAATGATAGCTAGCACCTACCTCCTAGGCTTGTTGTGAGGACTAAATGAGGTAATATTTATAAGAGTGCTTAGCACAGTGCCTGGCACATAGGAGGGACTCAATAAATGCTCATTTCCTTCCTTCCCTTCTATTTCTGGGGCTCTCCTCTCCTGATTTATGAATTCCTCATCTTTCCCACTATTTCATGCAGACTCAAACTACACTTCACTTCCTATGCCCAGCCATCTTCTCACTGTCCACTGTATCATTGAATGTACATTCTCTAGTCTCTCCTTTCTCTCCTTAGTTCTGAAACCATGACCAAATCAACTCCACCATTGCCCCTGAAAGGAATATTCTTTTATATTCTGTTCCCTTTCATCCCTATTCATCATCCCTGTAACTTTCTGGACCAAAATTTTCTGCCCTGGACACTATTTCCCTAAGTATGTTATCTCCCCTTACTAGAATGCAAGCTCCTTGAAGGCAGGGACTGTCTTTGCTTTTGCATCTGTACCTCTAGTCCTTAGCATAGTGCTTGGTACATAGCAAATGTTTAATAAATACTTTTTCATTTATTCATTCATACCACTTTTGGGGGAAGGGGAAGGGAATTGGCATGTATAGAGTGTCTATTATGTGCCAGTGCTAAGTGCTTTTTACAAATATTATATCATTTGATCATACTCCAGTCATCATTGATACTATGCTGCTGCATTGTCTTTATTCATCTACTTTCTTTTTCATGCATAGATCATTAGGCTAATGTCTTTTGAGTGGGTGGATTTGTGGGGAAAGATAATGAGTTCTATTCTGAACACATGAGTCTGAGATGTTTGTGAAACATCCAGTTCAAAAGGTCCAATGATAGTTGATGATATGGGACCGGAGCTCAGAAGAGAGACTGGAGCTGGATATATAAATCTGTGAGTCATCAACATAGAGATGATAATTAAACTAATGTGACTTGATGAGGTTACCAAGTGAGAGAACACAGAGAGAGGCCGGCACTTTTTTGGGGGGGGCAGTGGGAATGATATTGATAAAGAGTCAATAAAAGAGACTGAGAAGTAGTGACGAAGAAAACCAAGAGGGATTTGTTATGAAAACCTGGAGAAGAGAGTCTCAAGGAGAAGAGGGTAGTCAGTAGTGTCAAATGCAATAAAGAAGTCAGGAGGGATAAAGACTGAGAAAAGATTATCATATTTGGGATTTAGGAGATTGTTAGTAACTTGGGAGAGAGCAGTTTTACATTGAGTGAGGAGGGTGGAAGCCAGATTCTAAAGGGCTGATAAGTGTTTGAGAGAAAGAGGAAGCAGATGCAATAAGGAGTATAAATAACTTTTTCTAGGAGCCTGGCTGAGAAGAGGAGAAGTATAGAATAGTAGCTTAAGAGAATGAAAGGCTCTAATGGAGATTTTTTTTTTTTAAGGATGGGAGAGATTTGGGCATGTTTGGAGGCAGCAGGAAAGGAGGAAGTAGATAGAAAGATTGAAAATTAGAGAAAGAATGATTAAGGAAATGATTTGTTGAAGAGTGTAGGAAGCGATAGGATCAAAGAAATCTATAGAAAAGTTGCCTTTAGTGAGTAGAGGGCCTACCTCATTAGTAAAGACTGGAGTAAAAAAAAAGAGGGATTGGAGGAGAATGCCAGTGCCCTGGAATGAACAAAAGGGGAGAAGATCACTGTGGGTAGCCTCAGTTTTCTCAGTAAATTGTAGTCCTTTTTTTTTTTTTTTTTTTTGACAAGGGGACTCACGGGAAGAATAGTTGTTGTGGTTTGTGGTTGTTGTTGTTTTCCCAGCTAGAAGGAGGGTTTGAAAGATCATGAGAGGTGGAAGCTGTAAGGGACAAGGGGAGTCTAAGAACTTTTGAGCTGTCAGAGGAGGAGTGGGGGAAAAAAAGGGTGTAAATGTGCCCGTACCAGTGGCCAGCTGATTGCAAGTGAAGGGTACTGTTATTCTATAGTGAACATAATCCTGAGTGGTTAGAGCCTTGTTCAGCTCCTTGACCTGGATAAAAAGCGATTTGCCTAGACAGAATTTTGTGGTTTCCCTGACTGTTGCTATTATTGGGACTTGGTGAATTTACACCCTTATACATATCCCCTCCCTCTCCCATCTCATTACTGACTGGTGAACTGGCAATGTGGTGATGCTTAAACTTGGGAGTTTCCTGATCTCTTTAAATTGTGTTTATTTGTTGTACATATTTATATAACGGGTATTGTCTCCTGACAAATATAAGCTGATTTTAATTGTGTTCTGAGTATTTGTTGCAAGGGAAAGGAATACACAATGGAGAATCCATGGGCCAATAGCTCTAGAATTAACCATGTCCAGAGCCTCAAAAGCATGAAGCAAGTTCCTGAGCTGAGAAGGTGGGCTTATGAGAGATTGAAGATAGGACTTATGGAACACAAATACTTAATGAGGCAGGAAGAGGAGGCAGTGAAGGACCTAGTTTTGCCTAATGAGCAGGGCTCTTTCTGGATTTTCAAGATGGATGCTGATTGGTATAACCAAACTGGCTTTCTTGTCATTTCTCTCACGTGCCTCTCCATTTTCTGTCTCTGTGCCTTGAATAGACACATCTGAAATGCACTTCCTCTTCACCTCTGCCCCTTAGAATTCCTAGTTCCCTTCAAAACTCAATTCAAATGCCTCCCTGTACACAAAGCCTTTATCTCTCCAGTTGCTAATGCTTCCTCTTTAAATTATAGATTTATTTTGTACACATATGGATACATTTATTTTGTATATACTTATATACATATATAAGTACTTTTATAGGAGAGGCAGCTATGTCTCAGTGGAACGAGAGCTCATCCCAAAGCAAGGAAATCTTGAGTGAGGTGACTGGGCAAGTCACCTAACCTTTTAGTGTTCTGAACAGTTCTCTGAGACTACATGTTATAGAGTAGATGCAATAACCTGCATTGTTAAAGTTTCCTTAATTGATGTATACCTTGACCAACAAAATCGCAGGCCCAATCCCTATCCTTTTCCTTTATGTGTACATGTTATCTTCCCCACTAGAATGTAAGCTTCTTGAGAGCATACATAGACTATTTCATTTTGCTCTTTGTATCTCTAGTGCTTGGCATAAGTAGATGCTTAATAAATACTGGTTAATTGATTAATATGCTTATATTGTCTGAATATTTCAGTGTTTCTTGGATATTTGCCCATATGCTATTTATCCGGTTGAAATATATCATTTATTTGCCATTTACTATTTATGTGTATAATAATTTTTTTTTGTGAGGGGGAGGTAAGGGCCCTTCATTTTGGCTAGTTCTCAGGAGTATTTGGGAGTCACTAGGAAAATTAAGCCAACTTGGAAAAAAAACTTGGATATTTGGTTCCAGGGTCAGTAATAAATCCTGAATAATTTTGCCAGGCAATACATAGGAGGCAATTTGAATGGAGACTAGGGACAGAGTGAAAAATCTCCCCTTGAGGCCATTCCAATTCTCTAAGAAATATTTTCTTAGGATGAAGCAGCTGTGGGAACCTGAGGTCAGGGCCCAAATCCTGGCACCAGTTATGGAATGTATTATAATAAGAATGAAAGATAAGAAGCTACATTAGGTAATTAAAAGCATGAGATGTGCCAGGTTTCAACCTGTTTCAGAGCCAACATTACCCAATTTCCTCTTGGGCTGTCATTCTCATCAACATGAAGAGGGTGGGGAGATGGACAGAAAGGTCATCCTGTTAAAGTAGAACCTTAAGCTTCCTCATTTATAGCAATTTCCCCTAGGGACAGCCTCTCACACTGTTTCATGTTATGGGCCAGCACACGCCCAAGAGTTTTTCAGATGCCAGTGAGGAGGCATTGGAAACAACTTTGGCTGATTTTTTTTCTTGCTCTGGGGCTCAACAGAGAAGACCACCTCACTTTGGCTACTCATTATTTAGTATAGGGGCCCTTAACTCAGAGTCCATGGTCTCCCAAGGCATCTATAGCTAGATTTTAGGGAGTGTGTGAACTTGTATGGGAAAAAATAGATCTTTAATTTTGTTAACTTTGGTTTCCTTTGCAATCCTAAGAACTTTATTTAATTCATTTTAAAACTTTATTTTATAGGCTTTGATAGACTGTCAAAAGGGGTCTATTACTCAAAGAAAGTTAAATGATTTCAATTTTTTTCTCTCCCACAACATAGCACTCATTTTTTTCCTTCATTACCATAATTCCAAGAATCAATGGTAGTAGCAGAAACTTGATTTATAAAGGGATTTATGATTACAAAGAACTTTTCCTTGAAATTACCCTGAAAGGTAGGTAGGTAGCTGTGGGCAAATAGCATTGTTATCCCAATTTTCAAGAGGAGATAAACAAAAGAGCTTTAGTTTCATATGACTTAAAGGTTGAAGGGACCTCAAACCTATTTAGTTCAATTCTTCTCATTTTACAGATGAAGAAACTGAGGCCTCGAGAAACTTACTGACCTCACCAAGTTCACACAGCCAATAAATAGCAGAGTCTAAAACTGAACCCAAGTTTTCTGATTCTAAATCCTGTACCTCTTTCCATTATACTGTATTGCCTCATGTGAAGTGATGCCATTCATAATCTTGGTTTAAGGAATGTTATATTAAAGCAAAAGAGACATTAGCGTTGCCTCGTGTGAAACGATGCATCCATAATCTTGGTTTAAGGAATATTATATTGAAACAAAAGAATCGGTAGACAAATTTCTTGGAGTCCCCAAGCAAGCTGGTGGATATGTGGAAGATAAAGGTCCAAAGAAATCCTTTTTTGTCTCAGACCTACAGCTCCTTGGCATTGTTTAGCATAGCTTTTACCTCTTGGTTATTGTCTCTCTACCATATGCTTTCCGGCCCCAGAGGGAAGCCTTTCCAATCTTCCCATGCTGGTAGCATGAAGGAGATCATGTGTCCTAGTGGGCCTGGGCCCTTTCATGGCCCACCACAAATGGGGGTGCAGGGCGGGAATAAGATGATTGTAGCACATTGGTTTTCATCTTGTGGAAAGGGAGTCAACCACAACTGCCAGTGGTTTTGTAGTAAATATCCTACTTGCCAGAAAAGAGGAGATTATCCTCTCCTGCTAAAGGCTATGAGAAATGTGGTTTACTTGCTATTTCTGTTCCCGCCCATGACATTTCTGTAATTATGGTAGGGATTTCTATGGCTACAATCGCTAGCCTGGGTGTTTTATTATAGTGAGGGACTAGGGCCTGGGGCTGAGTGAATTCTGGCTGCCTTTCAGAACACAGGACAGCCACTGGGACCACTATCTTGCTGTTATCTTTCTCTGTAATGGGGCTTGTCTGCTGTCTGCATGTACATCAGAGGGCACACAGAGAAAGGAGGCCAGCCTTGAGAAGCAAGACGTGATTAGCATTAGGAATACCTCTTTTTTTAAAATAGTATTTTATTTTTTTCAATTACATGGGAATAGCTCTCTTGAGGCTTGTGAGAATGCTCTTGTTTTATTCTGAATAATACATCTTGCCCTTTCTGAGTGAAAATCCAATACACTAAAGCTCCATTTGAAAAATGGAGTAATAAACATAGTAGAACAACTGTTAGCTTCTCTTCCTAGTTCTGATCTAACTCACTCAATGATGGCTGAGTAGTAGAATGGGAAGAGGGCTAGGTCTGAAGTCAGAGGATCTGGGTTCAAATCCTACCCTTGCTACTTAGTACTTTGTGACTTTGGCTAAGACACAACCTCTCAGTGTACAATGGGGAGGACCATGAGGTGGTGTGGTGGAAAGAGTTCTGGACCTAAAGCCAGGAAGACTCGCCTTCCTGAGTTTGAACCTCTGGCCTTAGGCACTTATTAGCTGCATGACCCTGAGCAAGTCATTTAACCTTGTTTGCCTCAGTTTCCTCATCAGTAAAATGAACTGGAGGAGGAAAAGGCAAACCACTCTAGTATCTTTGCCAAGAGAATCCCAAATGGGGTCATAAAGACTTGAACATGACTGAAACACTTGGAGTACGATGAGGAGGCTGGACTAGATGACCTCTAAAGTCCCTTCCATCTTTAAATCTATGATTTGTGACATTGGTCAAGTCGTCACTTTTTTGGGCCTCAGTTTCCTCAACCTGTAAAAATGAGGGACTATGTGATCTGTAAAGCCTATTCCAGTCCTAAATCTATGTTCCTATGGGTAATAGTGTGGAGAAGGGTCCAGGCTTAGAGTCAGGGATTGTTCTGTGATCATTTCCATGCCTTTTCTTCTCCTTCTTTCTCTCTCTTTCTGTTTATCTCTGTCTGTCTCTGTCTCTCTGTCTGTCTCTCCACATTAATAACTTGTTTAACCCGGCCAGAAGTGAGTTGTTTCAATTATGCAGTATATCCTTCCTGCTTGAAACATATTATCCTATGAATTCACTTATCACTGCCAGCAGAGAATGAGCAGCAACGTGTGAAGCCAGGGACACGTTTAAGGTACATTGCCTCAGCTGGTAGATATCCCTTTTTGCTCTGCACTGATTGCCATTCTCTATGGTTGCCACAAGGCCTACCTTATGAAGGGTGAGGATGTTTCCTACTTTGTCCCTTAGACCTCAGTAAACACTTTTATATTTCAACATCTGGTGTTTGTTTTTGGAGAAAGGAGAACAGCACCCTAAAGTAATTTGTGAAGATGAAGTATTTCCAGGTGTCTTTCATGTCTATTATAAAAAAGGATGGAAAACACCTTGACTTATCCAGCGAGGGCCTTTGTTGTCATGGCAAGCTGTTTTTACCTGCTTTGTCCCTAATACCATGGTCCTGACAACACAAAATAGCTCCGCCCGTATAGGAGACCTCACCATGCTTATTGTTTCCTATAGGAACAAGCATTAACAAGCAGCATGAGGAGAAATATTAGTAGAGCTTCTTCAGAGTCCTTGCCCAGCAGGCATATGGATGGAAATCTTTGGCTTGCAAACAACCGAATGATTTGAGGGCTTAAAAAAAACCCAACTCACACTCTGGGCATTTGAGGCCAAGTCTGCAGTAAAGTGAAATAACATAACTGTAATACCTCTTTAAGAAGTTATCCCCAATTGAACATATCATGCTCTTTTATTTTTTATTCACTGAGGAGGGAGAAAGAATTAATAAGGATAATTAGTATTTATTTAGCACCTACTATTTTCCAGTCACTATGTTAAACACTTTACAAACAATATGTCATTTGATTCTCACAAAAACCCTGGGAGGTAGTTATTATTATTATTATCCTCATGTTACAGATGAGGAAACTGAGGCAAAGTTTTTTTTTAAGTGACTTACCCAAAGTCACACAGCTAGTAAGTATCTGACACTGAATTTGAACTCAGGTTTTCCTGACACCAGGCCCAGTGCTCTTTTCACTGTACCACCTGGCTACCTGCAGCTGAAAATAAGTGAGTAATCAGTTACCTACACACTCCTTGAACAAAGGGAATTATTGAACTTAGTCAACAGAAATGTTCACGTTGTTTGTCTCTTGGAAAAAAAACAAAAACAGAAACAAACAGTAAAGCTGACTTCTCAGTTCTCTTGTTTCGAACATTCTCCTCTGCACTGGCCAAGCCTCATTGTTATAGTAGTTTCCATGATTTCCTTCCCAAAACCTTAATTGAATCGTCCTTTCAAAGCACAACATGCAGGTTATAGAAGATCATAGGCTCATTCATTCACTCATTCATTCCTACGTGTAAGTCAATCCAATTAAATAAAAACTTAGTAGGTACCTACTATGTTCAGAGTAATATGTCAGCCACTGGGGGAGATATAGAGTTTATTTTTATATAATCATAATAACTATTATTCAGCTTTTACAAAAGAATATTTACTTCAAAGGGATGGGACAAATAAATAAACATTCTTACTCAAGATGTGGGAGTTATAATTCCTTCCTGTTCTATCTCAGTCTCTGGGGAGAGGAGAGGTATTAGGTTCACATCTTAACTTAATTTCTATATAGCATCGTCCCACCATGTTCCAAGTCCAAAGGCCAGTGGGTTTATATCCCATCACCCTATCTTCCCAGGGCTTCCCTGCTTGGCTAGCAGCAGGGATGAGCTAACTGGCTTGGACAAACCAATTGTCAAATTTTCAGTGTGAGTAATAATACCTTGGAAATTGGGAAATGCTACAAATTAGGGTTTCATTTATTGTTTTGTTGATTTATCTAGACTTAAAATGTGATGGAGAAAATGCTATTAATGAAGACTGAATTTAATTGTGCTACATGTACTTTTTTTTCCCTGGGGAGCAGGCTGTTAAATGTTTACCAGCACACCATCGATTGGCAGCAATGTCTAGCCTGGAATCCTGGATTCTAGGTCATGATGGCTTGAGCTCTTGGGTCCAGGGACTCTAACATCTGCATCTAGAACTGAAAAAGACAACCCAAAACAGACTAAAACCCAAAGCCTAATTCTAAGGGCTGCAGAGCCTAAGGGGAAGGGGAAGGTGCCCCTTCCCCACAAATGAGTTTTGTTCATGGTGCCCATGCTATGGGTGAATGAGGCCTTCACCCTCTGGATGCCACCAGAAAGAAAAAAAGTTTTGAAAAGGCATTTTTGTCATGGAGATTATAGTCTAATAAAGGGATATAACATATAAAGATGGAGGGGGGGAGAGGGTGAAGGGAAATAAACATTTATATGACACCTACTATGTGCCAAGCACTAGGCTGAGCGCTTTATAAATATTATCTCCTTTGATCCTCTTAACACAACACTTGGAGGTAGGTGCTATTATCATCTCCATTTCATAGTTAAAGAAACTGAGACAAACTGAAGTGAAATGACTTGCCCAGGGTCACACAGCTAGTGAGTGTTTGAGGCCTGATTTGAACTCAGGTCTTCCCGACTCCAAGCCCACTGCTCTATCCATTGTGCTACCTAGCTATGTCAAGATAAGTATAATATGAAGTATGACATTAAAAGTGTTAATGAAAGAGGTGCAAAGTACCATGCCGATTCGGAGTCAGGGGAGAGAACTTCTGGTTTGGGGTATTTGGGAGAACTTCCTGGAGGAGGTGACATTTGATCTGGGCCCTGAAGGATGAGTAGGAGTTGATGAGGAGCTGGGAGGTAGGAAGGCATTCATCTCGATGCTCTGAAACTTATAAATATCCCTTTTAGAATATAGTGCCAGAATTGAATGCAATACTCTAGGTGTAGGCTAATCAGTGCAGAAGATAGTAGGGAATGAATGTGTCCTTATTCTGACATGAGAGTCATATTATAGCAGTCAATATATAGCACATTTCACCAGCTCTTTATTGGCCACATTAGAATGCTGACTCAGAGACTAAAATCAATTTGGATTGTAGAGAGTGTGGAAGAAAGTAGTATGCAAGAAGACTGAAGACTGGAAGGGACCAGGTTGTGAAGAGCTTTCTTTCAAAAAAAAGTATTTATTTCATTAAATATTTCCCAATTACATGTAAAAAATTCAACATTCATTTTTTAAAAATTTGAGTTCCAAATTCTTTCCTTCCCTTTTCAGCCCCTCCCCCAGCCCTTGAGAAGGAAAGCATTATGACATCAATTATACATATGAAGTCTTGCAAAACGTATTTCCATATCAGCCACATCACAGAAGAAAACACACAGACACACAAAACAAGAAAAATAAAGAAAATAAAAAAGCATGCTTCAACCTATGCTCGAGTTTATCAGTCCTCTTTCCAGAGGTGAACAGCATTTTCATCATGGGTCCTATGGAATTGTCTTGGGTTATTGCCTTGATCAGAATAGCTAAGTCTTCCGCAATTGATCATCCTTACAATATTGTTGTTACAGTGTACTATGTTCTTCTGGTCTGTTCACTTGTGAAGAGCTTTCAAAGAGAGTAATTATATTTAAAATCAAGGTGATAGGGAGACCACCAGTCTCACATCTTCAATAGCCTATTGGATATCTCCAATTGGATGTTCCCTAGACATCTTAAACTCAAAATATCCAAAACCAAATTCATTATCTCTCCCCCCAAACCCTCCCCTCTGTGAAACCTCACATTACTGTGAAGGCCAGTACTAACCTGTTGTTGTTATTTGTCCATTGTTCTCGAAGAGGACTGTGACATCAGAGAGGTGATGCCATGACATGCAAGTGAACTGGATTTAAGTGAAAAAGGCTGTGCAAAGACTGTCCTGCTAGGTTTTCAATATTAGTGTCATTTTGACTCCTCTTTCTCATCTGCCCCTTCACAATCTAATCAGTTGCTGAATCCTGTCATTTCTATGTAACATCTCTTGTGTGTTCTCCCTCTTCTCCCTTAACACTGCCACCACCCTGGTGTAGACCCTACCTGAACTATTCCAGTAGCCTGCTTATTCGTCTCCCTGCCACAAATCACTCCTTACTCCAGTCCATCCTCCACTTAGCTTTCAAATGGATCTTCCTAAAGCATAAATTTCATTGTCACATACAATCTCAGACAAATCACCCACAAAATGCCAGAATATATGTGTGTGTATATACATACATATGCATATATATACATATACATACACACATACATAAACACATACACCTAGACAGCTCCTCAAAACACCATAAACTCCCAGACATGTCCACCAGCATTTTCCATGATTAATTCTCTCTTAAACTCTCTTCTTTTTCCATACTTTAATTTTGTAATCTCATTACCTTCCTTGGATTCAGTGATCATTTCTGTGCTTATAATCCCTAAATCTACACATATATACTCACAATGTATAAGAAATATATACGTGGATGTATTTTATATATATAGTCTAATATGTGTGTGAATACGTACGTTTGTAGATAATATATACACATGCATATGTAAGTACAATGAGCTAGCTAGCTAAGATTTACAGATCTCCAGTCTTGTTTTTCCTTTGGACTCTAGTACTCCATCTCTAACTGCCTATTGGAATTTCCACTTGGACATCAAATAAGCAACTCAAACTCAACATGACTCAAATGGAATTCATTATTCCCTGCCCCCCCCCAACAAAACCAAACCAATCCTCTTCCCAGATTTCCTATTTCTGATGAGGGTGTCACTATCTTTCTAGGCACCCAGATTTACAACCCGAGTCATTCTTGACTATTTACTCTCCTTCATCCAGTATATCTGATTAGTTGCCAAATCTTGTTGAAATTGATATTCCTTAGGCCCAGGTCTGACTGTGTCATTCCCCTGCTTAAGTTTCAGCGGCTCCCAATATCCTCTAGGATAAAATTTTTTAAAAGCCTACGCTTGACTTTTAAAGCCTTTTACAATCTGGCTCTAGTCTATCTTTCTAGATTTATTTTGCATTACTCTCTATCATACACTCTATGTTCCAGCTCAACTGGTCTACTTATCTATGGTGACACAGCTAGTGTTTAAGGCTAGATTTGAACTTGGGTCTTCCTGACTCCAGAGTTAGTGCTCTACCTAGTGACTGGGACTCAAGAGAAAGATAGAGTTGGATATGTAGATTTGTGAGCCATCTATGTAGCAGAGGGGATTAGTTTGCTCTTTGTCCCCCTCTCCTGCTCATAAGGTGATATAAAGGTAGAAGGCAAGATTACAGAAGCAATAAAATATTAATATACTGCTAGGAAAACAGAGATAGAAACAAAACAGTGTTTGCCTTCAAGTCACACCCTGGGTGGTCCATAAAAGACAAATCTGTCAGCCGCAAGCAGTAGTTTGAGCAGTTCTAGAATGTGAGATGTTCAAGCCAGAGAATAGCATTGTGGAGTGGGCCCCCACCCCTTTACCTCTACCAGAGGGCAAAGGGTGTATGCTTTTCTTTCCTTTCCCCCTCACTCCAAGGCCACAGGATCTACTATGTTGGTAGGAGATACCACATCTAAAAGGGAGAAATTCAGAGAATCAAGTAATTCAAGTCAGGGAACAGAAACACATGCTCGCCAGACAGTCACAGACACAGAAAGGAACAGAGCTTCAAGGAATGAGAACTCTGGCTCTGGAGAAGGAAGCTAAATATGGATTAAAGAGAGAGCTGAATTGAGGATAGGAGAAGCTCCAGGGAACCCAGCTGAATGACCCGCTCAGTGGGGCGAGCAGTGTGAGGACACCACAAGAAAGAACATCAGGGCCCTGCAGGACCAGAGGCCTTGGCCACATATGTCCCCTATGTGTGTGCCTTGGTACCTTTGTACTCCAACTTGGAGCCCTCCCTTCCCACAGGAGCTATGTGTATCTGTGAGAGTGTGTGCCGCAGATTTATGGAGGACATTTTTTATAGCTTCTGTTTACGATGCCATCTTAGTACTAGTGCTTTGAGCTCCTCATGTCTACTGGCAGATTATTAAAGGTAACTTCACTGGAGGAAGATCACAAGTCATAATATTAGGAATGTGAACCCCAAAAGCATCTTTGAATCTTGGCGATATTAGTCACCTCCCTAGGAACTTGAACCATGAATTTAAATGAGTAACTCCCAGAAGGGGTGCTACTTCTAAATAGAGATGATGGTTGAACCCATGGAAGCTGATGAGAGAGAGAGAGAAGAGAAGAGAAGAATGAGAAGCAAGTCCTGAACTGTACCCATACAAGAAGGATAAGAAGGGATGTGAATGATAATTCAGTCATCTTTTACCCAGTGAACAACAAAAAAGTAGCAGTGTCCCTATGAAGTTTATTTTTCACTGTGTTAATTGATTGCACATGCCCCAAATGAAAAAAAATTCAATCATGTATCTATGTTTTCTTTCTTTCTTTCTTTCTTTCTTTCTTTCTTTCTTTCTTTCTTTTTTTTTTAAGGCAATTGGGGTTAAGTGATTTGCCCAGGGTCACACAGCTAGTAAGTGTCAAGGGTTTATTCTGAGGCCAGATTTGAACTTAGGTCCTCCTGACTTCAGGGCCTGTGCTCTATCCACTGCCCCACCTAACTGCCCCCTATATCTATGTTTTCAATGGCCCAGATTTGACATGTCTGATTGATGGCTGGTTGATTGACTAAGTTTTCCATTTTCCATCTGCATATTTCAGTTTCTTAAAACTAGAGAATTTAATATTCTCCGTTGGCATTGCCTAATCTTTTGTGACAAGACAAAATATAAAATGTTGTGTATGTAGAAGATAAAAAGAAGTCAGGCTGTGGGACAAGCAAAATGCAACCACTGGACTGTCCCTGGGCTTTACTGGCTTCCTGGTACAGTGGAAAGTGTGATGAATTTGGCTTCTATTTGCTCATTTCTAATTTTTAAGGAATTACTTTCTTCAATGAGCTTTTGGACTTCCTTTTCCATTTTTCCAATTCTGATTTTTAAGGCATTCTTCTCCTCATTGGCTTTTTGGACTTCTTTTATCATTTGGCCTAGTCTGTTTTTTAAGGTGTTATTTTCTTCAACATTTTTTCCTTTACCGAGCCGTTGACTCTTTTTCATGATTTTCTTGCATCATCCTCACTTCTCTTCCCAATTTTTCCTCTCCCTCTCTTACTTGATTTTCAAAACTCTTTTTGAGATCTTCCATGGCCTGAGACCAATTCATATTTTTTCTTGGAGGCTTTGGATGTAGGAGCTTTGACTTGTTGTCTTCTTCTGAGTGTGTGTTTTGATCTTTCTTGTCACCATAGTAACTTTCTATAGTCAGAGATTTTTCCATTGTTTGCTCATTTTTCCAGACTCTTACTTGACTTTTAACTGTTTGTTAAAGTAGGGCTCTGCTTCCAGGGTGGAGGACGCATTGTCCCAAGCTTCAGGGGTTTTGTGAGGCTGTTTTCAGGAATGCTTCTAGGGACCTGTAAATTTTCAGTTCTTCCAAGGTGTTATGATCTAAGGAGAGGAGTTTACTACTCTCCTGGACTGTCCTCTGGTCTGTGAGTGACCACAAGTACTCTTTTTTGCCCTGGAACTGTAAGGGGGGTCTCCCCTCCACTGTGGCCTCAAGGTCTGCTATGCCCCTGCTTCTCCTCACCCTGGGGCTGCCACCCAGGACTCTGACCCAGATCCAAGTATGGGCAAAACAACAGAGTCCTGCCTCAGTGCTAGCAAAAAGACCCCTGTAATCTCTTTCTGACCAGTTGTTCGACCCCCTTGCCTTATGTGGGCTGAGCACTCCAGAAGCCACCACTCTTGATTCAGTCACTCCCAAGGCCTGCTCCTGGTTTGCTGGGACTGGGGCTGTGCTAGTATGGCCTGTGTTGGACTGCACTCCTCTCACCCTGGTGCAACAGACCTTTCCTGCCAACCTTCCAAGTTGTCATGGGCTGGAAATTTGTTTCATTCCATCTTTTTGCGGGTTCTGCCGCTCTAGAATTTGTTTAGGGTCATTTAAAAAAGATATTTGGAAGAGTTTGGGGGACTGCTCAGGTGAGTCCCCTACCTTTACTCCACTACCTTGGCTCCATCTCAGCGTGATGAATTTAGAATTAGAGGGCAGGGTTCAAATCTGGACTCTGCTGCTTATTAAGTGTGTGATCATGGGTATGTCATTTAACCTTCGTGGCTTCAGTTTCTTCACCTGAAAAATGAAGGGATTGGATTAGATGAACTCTAAGGCCCCTTCCAGCTTGAGATCTCTGATCTTTAGCCTTAGAGAGTTGCCTCAAACACTGAAAGGTTAAATAACTTGTCCAACATCACACAGCCAGTATATATGAGAGGCAGGACTTGAAGCTAGGCTTTCCTGGTTCCTCTTACGTAGTTAAACAAGAAATATTTCCTATTATCAAGGAGAGTACA
Organism: Vombatus ursinus; assembly: GCF_900497805.2. Taxonomy (NCBI): domain Eukaryota; kingdom Metazoa; phylum Chordata; class Mammalia; order Diprotodontia; family Vombatidae; genus Vombatus; species Vombatus ursinus. The sequence continues at coordinate 2,882,730 of NW_020950417.1, read as the reverse complement.
CAGATAACTAAACGCAAAACACATAAAAAGTAAATCTCTTCTCTTTCTCTATATCTTTTCTAAAAAAGTTTTTTTGTTGTTCAGTCATGTCCAACTCTTTGTGACCCCATTTGGGGTTTTCTTGGCAAAGATACTGGAGTGGTTTGCCATTTTCTTCTCCAGCTCATTTTACAGGTGAAGAAACTGAGGCAAAGAGTTAAGTGACTTGCCCAGGGTCACACAGCTAGGCTGGACCAGGAGGCCAGATTTGAATTAGGTCTTCTTGACTCCAGGCCTGTTGTTCTATCCACTGCCCCACCTGATGCTGACTTAAAAAGTCCAGTGAGAAATTTTGAAACATACCTGCATAACAAGGGTCTGCAAGATACAGAGTAGAAGAGGATTACTTCTTGGCCCTTGCATGTTAAAAATTTTCAGTGAAGAAATCAAAACTATATATATATAGTCATATGAAAAAATGATCTGTCATTATTTCTCTAGTTAATGATTTAGAACATTTTTCACATGACTATATAGTTTTAATTTCTTTATCAAAAAACTCTGTTCATATCATTTATCAATTGGGGAATGACTCATATTCTAATAAATTTGACAAAATTCTTTATATGTTTCAGAAATGAGACCTTTGTCTGAGAGACTGTATTTAAAATTTCCCCCCAATTTTCCGCTTTCCTTCTAATCTTGGTTACATTGATTTTATTTGTATAAAACCTTTTAAATTCAATGTAATTAAAATTATCCATTTTATACCTCACAATGCTCTCTATATTTTGTTTATTCATAAATTGTCCTCCTATCCATAAATAGGTAGTATGTTTCACGCTCTTCTAATTTCTTGTGATATTTTCCTTTATATCTAGGTCATGTATCATTTTGACCTTGTCTTAGTAAATGGTTTAAGATATTGGTCTATACCCAATTTCCACCAGACTGCTTTCCAATTTTCTCAACTATTTTTATCAAATAATGAATTTTTATCCCCAAAACTTAAGTTCTTTACCTTATCAAGTATAAGGTTACTATAATCATTTACTACTATATACTGTAGGTCTACTCTGTTCCACTGATCTACCTTTCTATTTCTTTGTCAGTACAGATAGTTTTGATAATTACTGCTTCATAATATAATTCAAGATATGGTATTGCTAAACCTCCTTCATTTACATTTTTTCATTAGTTTCTTTGAAATTCTTGACCTTTTGTTCTTCCAAGCAGTGCTTCATTTTCAAAGCTTTAAGTCAAGCATAATCCCTAAGTGTTTTTTTGCTTTTTCCTGTTATGCTTGTTCCTAACCTGTCTTTCCCTGGCTGCTTTGTCTTTAGTGCACCACTGTGCATTGTTCCAAATTAATTTCATCCTGCTTAATAAGCCAGCTTTTTCCAACTTCTTAAGGTCATTTAAAATTTTGATCCTGTCTTCCAAGAGTTTTAATTGAACATCATATGAGATGTTTTGCAAACCTTTAAAGTAATATACGAATGCAAGCTATTGTTACTATATCACCACCACCACCACCATCACCATCACCATAATCGCCATCACCATTATCATCACCATCACCATCATAACCATTGCCATCACCATCACCACCACCACCATCACCGTTTAAGCATATTCTTTATTTCTTTGTATCGGTTATTCATTCTGAGTGTGGTCTAGCTGAAAATGCAGTGGATTAGGGAGATATAAGGCTGGAGCTTAAATCATAGGTCTTTCACTTGCCAGCTATGTGACTGTGTGAACAAGTCAAGAAACCTCTAAAAAGATCTTTGTTTTCTAATCAGCAAAATTGGAATAATTATACCTATAGCACTCATCTCACAGCGTGATTGTGAGGGTCAAATGAGATGATAGTGTTTGAAATTATAAAGCACTAACTAAATGTGAACTATTATTACTGTTATTTTTTTTTTAAAAGACATTAATTAGCAAGCATCCCCAGGCTTTCAGGCTAGGTTGCTTACTCACTTGATGGTAACATCATATCAATAAGCATTTATTAAGCTTGTACTGAGGTCACATTTGAACTCAGGTTTTCCTGATTCCAGGCCCTGCACTCTATATACTGCCCAGCTAACAATTAAAGATATGATAAATACATACATTGTCAAGATAAGTTTATAACTTTATTTACTCTGATAGAATGTAAGTTCCTTGAGAACAGACTTTTCCCCTTTTTCTGTATCACTGGCACCTAGCATAGCTCCTGGCGTATAGTAAGTACTTAATAGTTGCTTATTGATGGATTAGCTAAAAACATCCTGTGAAAAATTTTTGAAAGCAGCTGGAGTGACCATTAGACCCCACTATTGTTTTTCTGTTTTCATTAAAGGAGTTGGAGAGTACCCTATATATTCCATGGCAATCATTTCAAGGGTTCAGTTTTCAAAGCGTGAATTGTTATTCTCTTTGAACTGTTTAAAATGAAACCAATTTTGGCAACTGGAAAGGATTTGGAGCATGATGAGATAACCTCTTGAGGTCACTTCAAGCCAGGGGTAGGTTGGTAAATGTTTAACAACCAGCTCTCTTAAAAGTAGAGCGAACTTGTAAGTTTAATCTGACATTCCCTCCATCACTTTTTTTTTACAAGGCAGTTGGGGTTAAGTGACTTGCCCAGGGTCACACAGCTAGTGCATATCATGTGTCTGAGGCTGGATTTGAACTCAGGTCCTCCTGACTCCAGGACCGGTACTCTATCCACTGCACCACTTCGTTGCCCCTCCTCTATCACTTTCTTAAGTCTAGACAATCAATAGAACAGTAAATCAAGCCCTAGTTTATTGTCTGTGTTGGTTTTGGAGGGTATAAATGCTCACATTGAAAATTTAACAATCAACTCTTAGAAACCACGAGCTGGGTGTAGCACATCCCTGCTTTCAGCTCTGTGATTTTTTTATTTTTTGCCTTCAGTGACCATAATTGTTTTTTTGTTTATATGACCTGCTGGAATAATAGAAGTTACAATAGAATGTAAATTTTCTCTGGGGGACTATTTCATTTTTTGTCTTTGTATTCCTAGAACCTAACACAGCATCTAGAACATAATAAGTGCTTAATAAATGCTATTTAATAAATAAACAAGAAGTGAGTGTAATGTTAAAGAGGCCAAAGTTCTAATTCCATTTCTTACTGTAACCGTAAAAACTCAGGCAAGTTACTTAACCTGTTTATTCAACGAGGAGCTTGGTTTCAATGATGTCTAAGGTCCCACTCCAGCTCTCATTCTATAATTCAAAGACTTATTACCAATCAAGTATTCTGTGGCTTAGGAAAACAGCTGGAAGACAAGGCCTAGTTACAGACAGCTGTTGGGAAGGGAGACTAAGAGGCATTTCCCTGTGATGACAGAGCTCAGCTGATATTCTGCAGAGACTCTCAGCTTCCAGGTTCTCTTATCCACTAAGTTAAAACCTGAAAGAACAAACCCCAAAGCTTAAAATGAATAACTAGCTCTGTCAACTAATAGAAATAAAAAGTCCCAATGGGAGAAATATTTTTCTTTACATTTTCCTTTTCACTTATAATTTCAGCTTGAATTTGATACACTTTCCAGGGTGAATAATGTCAATCTTTTCCTTTCAACTTAATGCTCAGTCTACTTCCTACATGGGTCTGGTGGGTCTCGATTCTTTCAGGACATTGATGTGGGACATATCCTGTATTGTGTTGCTAGGAAGCCATCCCTGAATTCTACCCCTGAACTGATCACTGTTTCACTTAGGAGCCTGGCTAGGCACTGTGGCAAAAGTAGACACAAGACCTGGATTTGAGTTAAAAGACCTGGGGTTTCAAGTGCCAGCCCTGACACTTACCATGTATATATGATTTGGAGGAAGTCACTTGATCTCTGTGAGCTTCTGTTTCCTCATCTGTAAAACAGGGGTGATGTTAATAACAATTACACCAACCTACCCCATGGGTTTGTTATGAAGGACATGCTTTTTAAACTTTAAAGTGCTATAGAAGTGTAATCTGTTATTTGGCGGTAAGCAACTACTTGTTGATGGATTTAAGTCCTCTCTCCTTCCCTCTTTCATCTGGAATTTCTTCATCTCAAAATAAATTTGTACTCTCATTAACTAGTTATTTTTTCCCAGTGGCCACTTTGACTACTTCCCTGCAGTTGTTTTCTCTGCTAGGCTTCTCCTCCCAACCCTTGGCTCAAGGGGAGTCTCGGGCTCACTGTGAGAGGGTCTCTCTGGTCTCTAAGACTTAGTTGGTTTCAAGGACAGGAGACCATGGTGACCTCCTGCTGAGCTCCCCATGTCATATCGCAGCTTTCTGACGTGCTGGATGGGGCATTGTGATGTCACTTTGTCATGTGTGACAAATCTCTGCAGCAACAGCAAAGTCTCACCCACAGACTGACAGGCTCACTCAGGCCACCGCATTCAACAGCTGTTACCTTTACCCATCAATGGCTACTCAAACGGCTGCCTATTGATCTTTGGCATAATACAGCACAGCTGAACTCATTAAAATATATTTGTCATGGAGCTGCAGTTTTCCATCTTGACCTTTTTTGCCCTCAGTTTTCATTCCTCCCCCCCTTACCATTCCCCTCTTCTTTCTCCATCTCTCTACTGCTGTCAAAAAGCCTTTCAACCTAAGTTCTTTAATTTTAAAAGTTGCAAAAATGATTACTGCTGGCCAGACTCTCAGACAATTAGATCAAAGGACTTATTTTTCCTAGTGCCATTTTGATGCTGTTTCCCCGGGTCCATCTACAGCTTTTCCTTCCCTTGTTCTTGTTTTAACTGGGGCTTGAGAGAATGGTTCTTTATAGATGTAGGGTTAAATCTTTGTATGAAGTAATTCCTCCCCAGTGAGACAGCAGAATACACTAGATTTGGGGTTAAGTTCAAATCTTAGTTTGTTCTTTACTACATGTGTGACCATGGACAAATAACTTTCCTAATCTGTAAATTGTGTGACTTTGATTAGTCAACTTATAAAAATCCCTTCCATCTCTGAATCTATTGATCCTATATAACCTGCACTGAGGAGAAGGAAATGAATATAGGAGGTAAAAGAGGGTCACCTTCCTGGCACAGTTGCAGGGAGGAACCACAAAATTAAAGGGACTCAGCTAAGCTCACACAATGAATATCAGAAATAGATTCTAAATCTAATTCATTAAACTGCCACTATTGAATCATTTCTGCTATAGAGGATTTCTGAACTCAGATGTGAATAATATTGAACTACCAAATGTGAAAGATGTTTTGCTTTATTTTGTATCTTTCAGTGTCTGAAGACATAGTTATAGGTTTCCAGTCTTCCAAAGTCCAATTTATAACGAGCAGGAAATTGAAATCAATGATAGCTTCTCTGTAACAGTTTCTCTTTAGTTAGACATATCAGCAAGAATACAGTTACGGTATATCATTATTGCTCTAGATTCAGCCTGCCTGTTTTTTTACAAAACACAGTCAGGATGCCCGACCCTGGCTCTACTAGTGAATGGTTGAATGAAAGTTAAAATAAGCAGCATGCATCATTGGAGCTATTGTTATTTTTATTATTATTTACTTATCTCTGCTGACTCACTTCATTGGTGAAAGACCTCTAATCTCACCCAAGAAATGAATTAGTCAGTTGCTTGGAGACCTTCAAATATGGTAGGAAAAATAGTAGCTGACATTGACACAGAGTTTTACATACATGGTCTTAATTGAGCTTTACAAATGTGAGGTAGGTGTTAGAGATATTGTTACTATTCCTATTTTGTAGATAAGGAAACTGAGGCTCAGAGATTCTGAGTGATTAGGCATCAAAGCCTGGACTTCTGAATTCTAAATCCAGTGCTCTATCCACAACATAATGCTAACAGCATTTATTGAGCTATTACTGTGTACAGAGAGCACTATGCTAGATGCTGGAGAAAATACAAGATTCTAAATTGCTTCTGTTGTGGCAGTTTCCCCGAGGAAATGGCATTTCTGCGGCTAATTCACTTGAAATAGGCCCTTGGAGACCTCTCATGTTTTCTTATTTACCCACGAAATCCCAAGGAATTATGGCACATTGTGGCATTGTGTAAAGCAGGTACAAAGAAGATAAAATTGTTTTTCAGTTCTAGTATTCCAATATTCTAGTGGATGTGTTGCTAAGTAGGCATCATGGGTAGAAGAAAGCTCAGGAAAGATTTGGAATAATATAAGCTGGTAGCTTTTCTGGGGATGTTTCTGCCTTGCCAAAGCTGAGGGGAATAACTGGAACAGGAGACTGATTGTATCAGTACTTCTCCTAGGGTTCTGTAATTTGTCCATATATTAAAGGGAGTCAGCTGGAGAGAAGACAGCTAGTGAAAAATTTCAAACCAACCAACCTTGGAGCTATTTACTATGGAGTACAAAGGGGAGTATGGGAATGAATAGGTAGGTTAAGACTTAGAGGAATGATGTAGTGGCTTGCAGGGGATACAGGGCTCCTGTGTATTATTTCCTTTTATGTCATACTGTGGGTGCTATTGGCAACCAACACCCTGGAAAGAGGTGCAGGGGGCATCTGGGCTATGCTTAGGTCCCCAAATATCTATGTGAATGCATGCCCTAGCCCTGTACTGCTCAGGAGAGGGCAATGAAAGACTTAAGGATACTTATGAAAGAACAGATTGTTTGGGGTGTGTAGTCAAGTAATAGAAAGAAGTAGGGTGAATTTCTACTTGCAAAGATTCTTTTTGGAGGCATATTTTACCTATACATTTCTGCTCAACATTGAATTATGATTCCTATTCTCTCAGAGGCTTTCTGGAGCACCCAAAGTGTCTGACAGCAATGAAGAGAAGGCCTATACAATTCTCAGTTCAGGACCAAGAAAACTCATGTATGAGCTGGTAAGGAGAAAAAAAAAAGGAAGAGGAAGAAGCCAGATGAGACTTGGTCAGTGACACATCTAGCTTTAGTTAAGCATAGTTGTCTTATGTGTCTACTACCTTTAAAAGATAGGAGGGAGGCAGAGACAGGGAAAGATCATGACTTTGGTCCCTGAATTTTTTGGGGGGAGGGGGATGTTAGCAATATTTCAGGTGTGACATATAAGATAAAGTTCTAAGGCTTAGAACTTAGGTACAGGTTCCCCATTTAACCCAACAAGCCTACACCTAAGTAAGATCTATCATATAAAAATAGGGTTCTGAAGTCAAAAGAGAAGGATAGGAAATTTGCATGGTGAGGCGTGGTAACCTATAAGAGATACTCAGCCAAACCATTCTTGACCAGGTTGTGGCTCCCCATCAAAGGCAAGTTCTCTATCGAGGGAGTCAAAGAAATGCTTCATGGAAGAGTCTTTGAGGAGAACTTTAAAAGATATTACATGGTAAGTTTGGTTTCTGAGTAAAAAGGCTATTCTAAGTGTGAAATGGAACTCAGAAAAATCATGGAGATAGCAGTGAAAGAATGGGGGCTGGACCCTAACTACATTTGTGTAGAAGGAAGGGAAACTACCATCTTTTTCTGAAAGTTGTCATAATATAAAGTTGGCCTCCCACCTGTGGCACTTATTGAATGCCATGTGCAAATCTCCTCACCTCTCATAACATGTTTCCCCATCTGTAAAATTGAGGCTAGTGATACTTGTATTACTTTTCTCATGGGGCTGCTATGAGGAAACTCTTTTGTCATCTTAGGTAGCTACATAACCACATTTTATTGATTCATTGCCCTACTCTTTTATTGAGATCCTTCCCTCATACAGAGTTTTTGTAGCTAAATGACTTTACAGGAGAAATTAAAACCTCCCTAGTACAGGAGTGTTGGACTACTTCTTGGAAGCAAATTGATACCAGGGTGTTGATAGATTTTTTAAGGATAATAGGTATTTCCTCATGCTTCTTTAAGTGGTACAAGCCCAATTATAAAACTACCAAGACTTAAGAACGTGAAGACTCAGAGTTTTTTTTTTTTAGAGTTTTTTCATGAACAAATGAATAATGAATTTATTAGTATTTACTATATGCTAAATACTGGAGTTACAAATAGAAAAATCAAAATAGCTATTAAGGAGTCCCATTCTAAATAGGGGGGACAACACATATCAAAGATTCAACCTAAAGTCAGATGGAAATTCCCATGGTCCTTGTAGGGTGCAGAAGCAAAGCAGATAATAATGCCTCTTATTTAATGCCATTTACATTAATAAGACTCTATCTATTTCTGATGTTGAATCATTTGGCAATACCAAGGACTTTGGTGACAAGAACTTTCTTTTCTGGGTCTCCAATAGATGTAGCTGTAGCATCTGCAAGAGCAGTTGTCAGGTTATGTCTCCAAAGGGGTTGCATCACAGGAAGATGTCTGAAGGCTCTGGGCTGGAAGTTTTGTCATTCCCAAGAATCTTGGGTTCAGGGTCCTAGGATATCCACAACAAACTCTGAGGGGAGATGCCTGAGCTGCCTGGCACACACTGTCTCCTGTTTCTCCCCCAACCTGCCTTGCTGCATCAGCTAGGCTAGCTTGTGTACTGTGGGTGGCATTTGGTTATCAATGGCTCCCTCTCCCCAGGAATTCCTTCCCTGAATGATACTTGTGAGGGCTGATCTAGAAGCAAGAAGAGTGGTCTAAGGGGAGATGCCACTTCCAGAGCTCCAATGACTCTCTGACTGTTTTGGTTAGCAGTTGTTTCTGGTTTTGATGAGGAAGGTGGACCCCTTCTCCACAATGTTTTCTCCTCTCAATGATGGCTTTGAGGGCTGGGCTGGAAGCAAGTCTAGTGGTTTAAGGAACACTGCCATTCCCATTGCTCTTGTGTTCAAGGTCTTGGCCTGTCTGTATCAGGATATGAGGGGTGATGGTGGCCAAGATGGTGGTAGTGGTTTGATTTACCTTCCAAGTGCTGCCTCCTGCTTCTCCTTCCTGAGGCCTTGGTGCTTTAGCTCGAATTGGATATATAACCACTAAATCTGACTTTCTAGTTCAATAGAAGGCATATATGAGGTTACTAAATTGAAAGTTGCGCTGTGGTAATCTGAATATTTTTAATTCTTTACCATGTGTCTCTGTCCCCCAAAAACACATATCCCAAGTTAAGGGCCTAACATTACACAGTGTTAGGGGCAAGGTTTCCTTATATTTATAATCAGAACTATGTTAAGGATATAAAGAAGATACCTTAAGGCTTTGCCTATATATGACCACTGAATTTATTATTTTTATGTTCCATCATTGTAATCTTATATTTCTGTATTGCCAATCCATCAGCCATACTGCCACCATGTTTGAGACAGTGAAACAGATAGAAATGTCTTATCAACCATTTTTTCAGCCTGTACCATAAAGACACTCTTGTAACTACTCAGGATCCCTATTCCTCTACCAACTTTTAAGAAAAATAATACTGTTGAAACAAAGATTTTATAGCATTGTTATTCCAAACACCCTTGGAGGGGCTGGGTAGATTCTATACTAAGATGGAAGGGACTTTTTTTAAGTGTCCAGAATGAGGCTGGTAGCAGTTTCATATTGATGGCCCTCTTAAAATACAATGTTCCAAACTGGACAAAATATTCCAGATATGGGCTAATACAGAGTGTGGAGGTACTATTCAACCTAGACACTTACACTATGTGTTTCCTGACTGAGTCGTTAGATCCAATCAATCAACCAACAAGCACCTACTATATACCAGTCACTGCGCTAGGCACTGAGGATATAAGGATAAAAATGAAAGAATCCTTATCCTTAAAAGGAGATTACATTCTATTATGGGAGACATGTTCATATGTAAGCATATATAGAATAAATATGTAAATAAATCATTGTGAATGGAGGTGCTAGCAGCTGGGGAAAGGGGGTCAGGGAAAGATTCATGTAGAAGGAAGTAAGACATTCTATGAGGCAGAAATGACAAGATATTGCATTTCAGGTATGGAGAAAAACCAGTGCAAAGTCCTGGAAATACAAGGTCATGCATGAAGAATGATAAGAAGGCGCAGTTTGGTTGGAACTTAGACAAAGTGCAAGAAAGGGAAAAACATAGAGTGAGACTGGAAAAAAATTTGTGACTAGGTTGCGAAGGGCTTTAAAATCCAAACAGAGGTATTTCTACTGGATCATAGAGGCAATAGGGATGCCCTGGAGTTTGAGTGGGTGAGTGAGGTGGTCAGATCTGTGCTTAAAGAGAATCACTTTGTGGGGCAGGTAGGTGGTGCGGTGAATAGAGCACCAGCCCTGGATTCAGGAGGACCTGAGTTCAAATCCAGCCTCAGACATATAACACTTACTAGCTGTGTGACTTTGGGCAAGTCACTTAACCCCATTGCCTAGACAAAAAAAAAAAGAGAATCACTTTGGTAAGCAGTGTGGAGATTAGACTAAGTCTATCTGTTTAGCTTCTCCAAACCTTAGTCACCTTATGTGAAAAATGGGAATAATGAAATCTGCTTCACATATGTCCCAGGGCTATCATGAGAGTGAAATGAAACAATGCATGGAAAAGGCACATTTTAAATGATGTTCAAGTGGTGATGGTAGAATGTTTTTTGATCAGGCAGGATTTTCAATGTCACTCACACCTACTCTGCCTATGGGTGTCTGGACCTGGAACAAATCTACCCAGTCGCACAACTTATCAGTCCACGTGATGTAATTCCTCAGTTCCCCCTATAAGTTGTTCTCCACTCCTCTCTTATTTATTCTTCTATTCTTGAACCCAATGGAATAGCTTGGGGTGACATGTTGAGTACTTCTTTTCCTGCATATGTATCTAAAAACTCTGACATGGTGCTGGAATTTGGGAGAATTGTGAAGTAGGCGGTGTTTTCCTTTGTCAAATAAATGGGTTGGGTAGGATGATCTCTATGGCTGATTTTGGCTCTAAGGATTCAATGAGTGTCAAAGTTGTCTGCATCCTCTGTGACCAGCAGTAAAAAACAATCCATCTCTGATTGTTCTTCAGTGTAATGATCAGCTTCTGTTACTCCATTATTATAAACTAGGACCTGGGGGATGAGGCAGGGGACGGGAGAAACAAATAAAAGAACAAAGAAAAAGGTTTAGCTGAAAGCAGAAATGGGCAGAGGCCATTTTGGAAAAGGGCCACTGAAAACTAAGTGGTGCTCCCCTCTCTCCGTTTCTCCCAGCTTCTCTCACTATCCCTTCTTCCCTCACCTTACTCTTTATCTCCTTACTTTCTCTGCTCCCTCCACCCCTTCCTCCCTTCCTAGACATCCTGGGATTGAAATCTGTCTCCAGGCAATGTGGCTGGGCGATGTGGTTTAATGGGGCAGCTGGTGAAGAGAGCTGAGCACATGTTTCCTTTGCAGTTTTCATCTTCATACTTTACAGGACCAGAGACTGATTGATGGAATTTTTTTTTTTTTTACATAGCTTTTTAGAGGCCTAAAGCCTCCCCTCCTCAGCCACACTGAACATATGTCCACATATTCCCCTGGGCAGTATTTTAATGTGTGTTTCCATGTGGCTGTATTTGTTTAGTGTGTGCTCCCACTGATCTAATGGGACCTTTCCCATGACCCATCGCTTCCTTAAGTTTGCCACTTGCTGCTGTCAAACGAGAGAGTCTTTAACTAGGAAGGCTGCAGTTACAAATGAATGGCACTCCCTCCCTTATGGACCCCCTTCCCTCTCTTTTTAATGTTATGGACTGAAGCTTCTATCTGATGCAGTAGAGCTGGGAATCTTCCCCTTGTAGTTTTTAAAAGGTGTGTGTGTGGGGAGGTTGGAAAAGGAGGAGGGAAGAGAAAAGAGAGAAAAAAAGAGCCTAAACAGCTTCCATCTGTTACAATCCAGTGTCAATTTATCATAATACGTTGTACTTGTACAACTCCTTTCATCCCAGGATCTCTGAGAGCTTTACAGACATTATCTCATTAACCCTGACAACCACTCTGTGTTAGGGGCCTTGTTTTGGCCAGGTTGGTTTGGGTCAGCTACCAGGAAATGCTTCCTGCCTACCTTGGTCTCCATGGTCCCAGTTCAGAACTGGTTGAGTCTCTATACCATCACCTAGCCCAGGGGTGGGGAACTTGTGGCCTCAAGGACACATGTGGCCCTCCAGGTCCTCAAGTGCGGCCCTTTGACTGAATCCAAACTTCACAAAACAAATCCCCTTAATAAAAGGATTTGTTCTATAAAACTTGGACTCAGTTAAAGGGCCACACTCAAGGATCTAGAAGGCCACATGTGGCCCCAAGGCTGCAGGTTCCCCACTCCTGATCTAGCTTCTTGGGCCTTCTGACACATTCTATCTTCCTACTCCTTCACGCTAAGGATTTTCTGTAGCTTTGTACCTTGATTCTGTTCAAAAGGCAAGTTCTAAATGGTTGCTATTTTGGCAGTCCCCTCAAGGAAATGACATTTCTGTAGCTAATTCACATGGAGATGGTCCTTGGAGACCATATATACTCTTTTTTTTTTTTTTTTTTAGGCAATTGGGGTTGAGTGACTTGCCCGGGGTCATACAGCTAGTAAGTGTCAAGTGTTTGGTCTGAGTCCGGATTTGAACTCAGGTCCTTCCACCCTTAGGGCTGGTGCTCTATCCACTGCACCACCTAGCTGCCCCACCATATATACTCTTAAATTGTCTCATTTGCCCAAGAAATCCCAGGAACTATGGCACATCGTGGGATTGTGTGAAAAAGGGCCAAAGCGGGTAAAATTGATTGCCATAGCAAACCCCTTCTCAGTTTTATCTGTTCTGTTTCTTTCCACTAGGCTACAGGCTCTTTACCTAAAACATACAAGTGTAGGTGTCAGGGGTCCATGAACTTGGATGGGAAAAATTACATCTTTGTTTTCACTAACCTCTAAATAAAATGGAGCATTTCCTCCAGTTATTTAAAAACATTATTTTGAGAAGCGGTTCATAGGCTTCACCAGACTGCCCAAAGGGTGGATGGTCCACAAAAGGTGAAGGACCCCTGGTCTAGCATATCATTCTTGAAAATTCAGTCCATTTTTCTTCAGGACTATTTTATCTTAGTTCATACTTTTTCATAGAAATCATCTCTGCCCCAAGATGTAGTCATCTCTGTTGCCTTCTTTCTTGCCAGTCAACTAATATTTTCAATTAGATTATTACTGTCTCCTGTCCAAGAAGCCATTTCATCTGTTTTCATCTCAGTTACTGTATCTGTCACAAAAGATAACATTTTTCCCAACACTATCTTTTCAAAGATGTGAAATAGATGAGGAAATGGCTATGAACCAGTCTTGAGCTCCTAGTGACAAAGTCAGTAAGTAATGAATGAGTGCCTGTAGGATATATTCAGCAATCCAACCCAACAAATATTCATTAATAGAATGGAAGGAGCAAGGATTTGGAGTCAGGAGTTCTGGGTTCATAATCTGCCATGTATTCCCAATGTGACCCTGAATAAGTCAATTAACCTTGCTAGGACTCAGTTTCCTCATCTGTAAAATTAAGGGGTTGGGCTAGAGAGCCTTTAAGGTACCTGCTAGCTCTAAAATTACAAATCTATCACCCAAAGTTATTATTCTGTGCAAGGCATTGTGGAAGGCAGAACTAAAAATAGCCCCTACCCTCAAGAAGCTTATGTTCTACTGGTAGAGGGAAGAGGAAAAGAACAGGTAGTATGCGCTGTATAAATTTCAGATATTCCTAGCTGGTGTAGTGACATTTCTCTCTACGTAACAAATAGCAGTACTGCTCTCCTTTTGGCCTTCTGGCTGGTGTTTTCCCAGAACCCTCTGGCTTCAGCTCCTTAAATTGTACAATGTTTAGGACTACATAGGAGTATGCCTATGTTTTTACATTGGGATATTTGGAAATCTAGAGGGGTTTGTGTATAGACCATATATAAACATGAATTTAATTGCTGGTGCTCTAAATGTGAGATCCTTGTCTAATGACCAACAACTTGATAAAGTACCAGAGGAACTGAATCACATCAATATTGACATTCCTGCTATGAATGAAATAAGACATAAGGAAATCGTAGCTAATGGAAAGATGGCTCAAAGGGTTTCCTTGGAGAAGCAAATAAAGGAGTCTATAAGATTCTTTTTGTCCTTAGCTCAGCGACAACAATAAATTTCATTCTATGGGATTCTTGGTCATCATGCCTTATAGAAGCATCATGAGTATCAACAAAAGAAGACCACCATGGAGCTAAATGTGACTTATATACCAGCATCTGCTGCAGAGGATAAAGGGCTATAGAAATTCTAGGAAGAACTTGGCAAGGTTCTATAAATCAAGTCAATGTGCATATTGATACTCAGTGAGTTCGTCATTAAGGTGTGCCGAGGGGACGACAACAAAAAATACTTCCAAAAATGTGGTTTAAGTTTAAGAAAAGAAAGATACTAAAGTCTTATGGACTATTCAGAAGGAAGACTCATGTCTGCATATCATGAATATTTCTTCAAGAAAAAGAGTCAGACATTATTGGATATGCTGAGCACTGAACAATATCACAAAAAGTGAAAATGACTATATTTTCCAGATTCCCAGAATTGCAGAATTGGGAGGGACCTCAGTGAGCTGGACCTGTGATTTCATGAACTCCCTGAGGAGGAGACTTCTTCTACCAATGCAGGGCAGTCACTCTCTGTAGCTCCTCCATGATGGGAATGGACTTGTGATTTCAGTGGTCTAAGAAGGCACTCCAGTGGTGAAGAAATTGGCTCTATCAATGCAGGTTGGCACCTTCTCTGCAACGTATTGCCTTAGAGCGCGGGTGGTGAACCTGCAGCTTTGAGGCTCCATGTGGCCCTCTAGGTCCTCAAGTGTGGCCCTTTGACTGAATCCAAACTTCACAGAATATTTGTTCAAAGAGCAAACTTCATAGAACATTCAGTCAAAGGGCCACACTTGATGCAGAGAGCCACATGAGGTCTAGAGGTCACAGATTCCCCACCCCTGTTTAGGATGTTGCCTGAGACACTGAGGGCCAGAGTCATGCAGCTGTTTTGTGTCAGAAGCAGGATTTGAAATCAAATCTTCCTAGCTCTGAGGCCAGTTCTTTATCCACTACACCATGCTGCTTCTCATCCAGCCCTTACCTCTAAATCAATCCCTTTTAATTCCAGTGGCTTTCCTTTGTTAATTATCTTTCATTTTTCCTATATAGAGTTTACATTGTATATATTTGTTTGTATGTTGTCACCTCCATTAGATTGTAAATTCCTTGAGGCAGGGACTGTTTTTTTCTCTTTTGGTATACCCAGCACTTAGCACACAGTGCCTGGCACATAGTGGGTGCTTAATGTTTATTGATTAATTGATTGATATAACATACCCAATAAGTCATTCATTCTCTGCTTAAAAAGTTCCAGTGAGGCGAACTCCCAACCTCCTAAGACAGCATATTCCACTTTTGGATAACTCCAATTATGAGGAAATATTTCCTGATATCAAGTCTAATTTTATCCACTGTGCCACCTAGCTGCTTCTTCTACCCTTGTTAGAGTCAGACAGAACAAGACAATTCCCATTTCCACATGATGGACCTTGAATTACTTGAATACAGGGGCCACTTACTCATAAATCTTTCTTCTCCAGACTAAACATTCCCACTTTCTTTGAACAGTCTTCATATGGCATGACCTCAAACACTTTTACTATTTTCTGGATAGTTGCCCTTCTCTGAATATTCTCCTCCTTGTAAATTTCCTTCCTAAACCATGGTGCACAGGACTGAACACAATGAATGAAATATAGTCTGACTCGGGCAGAATACAGAGACTATTACCTCTTTTTTTCTTTCTTCTTGTATGTTATGCTTCTTTTATTGTAGCCCAAGATCACATTACTTTTTTGGCAGCTGATCCACCTTGCTGACTCAGAGTTTTCAGTCCACCAAAAGGACATCAGTTTTTGATGGCTAACCTGCTGTCTAACTTTGCCTCCCTTGACTTGAACTCATGAAATAGTTTTACTTTGAATTTCAACTCAATAAATTCAGCTAAGTGCTGTTGCTTGACTGTCATCCAGTATTTTAGCTATCCCCTTTAGCTTTGTGTCATAGGCAAATTTTATGAGCCTACCATTTATACATTTTTCTAAGACATTGAGAATAAAATTTAAATTGCCTATGGCCAAGTATAGATCCCTGAGAGACTCCGCTAAAGACTTCTTAACCAACTGAAATTGAACCATTAAAGATTACTTTGAGTTCAGTTCTTAAGCTAATTCTATCTAATTCTATTCCTGTCTAGTCTTCATATTTTCATCTTTCCCACAAGAACAGTATAAGATACATTATCAAATTCTTTGTATCATTTCCTGTCCCTTACTAATGTGGGAGCTATTTCTGAATTAGTTGCTTGTGTGAAATAAGGCCACAAATATTTAGAGTAAAAAGATCAAAATCATCAATTGAGAAGCAAATATAAAAATGAGAAGACATTATGGATAATTACAGTAGCTTCAACTTGACCTATTAAAATAAGCTATTGGAACAAAACAAAACAAAACAAAAAGATGGGAAAATGGATAAGGAAAAACTGACCTGTCATCATTTCCTACTAAAGTTTAACTGCTGGAAAGCAATCATCATGATGAGGAGACTGAAAGAGCACAGAAACTTCCTTAGCCAGTAAAGAATTGATTGGATGAATGAAGCATTTATTAAGTGCTAAGTATATGCAAAACACTGTGTGGAAATTCTGGGGAAACAAATAGAGAAATAATATGGTACCTACTCTCAAGCTACACCCATCCTAATGCAGAGGACAATACATACTGAAGTTTTAGCAAATAAGATAGAAAAGTCCCTGGGTCCTTAGGATATAGTGGCAAAGCAATTGGTAATGTTTCTTCTTTAATCTCATTTGATGCTATATCAGTTTCTGATGTTGAACTCTTTGACAATGCCAAGGACTTTGGTGATAAAGAACTTTCTTTTCTGGGTCTTCAAGAGATATGGCTGTAGCATTTTCAACAATTGTTGCTGCATCTCCACAGAGGTGGCTTCCCAGGACGATGTCTGAGAGCTCTGGGATGGAAGTAATGCTTTCCCAAGGGTTTGGGGCTCAGGGTCCTGAGCTGTCTCCATCCAGGTCTGAGGGGAGATAGTAGTCAAGGCAGTGATAGTGGTTTTAATTGTGAGGCCCATACTGCCACTTGTCTCTCCCTCAGGGTACCTTGCTGCTTCAGCTAGGCTGGTTTGCCTGCCCTATGTGTGGCAGATGGCTGGCAGCTGGAGGGGATGGATGGCTCTTTTTCCCTGGCAGTTGTTTCCTTGGATGGTGTGAGGGCTGGTTTGGAAGCAGGAATGGTAGTCTGGGGATGCTGACACTCCCAGAGCTCCTGTGCTACCTAATCTGCCTATTGGCGGCTGTTAGCCACTAATTGTTGCCGTTGATGATAAGGGAAATGGGCCCTTTTTTCCACAATAATTTCTGTCCCCAATGATGATAGTTGGTATTCTTACCAGAGAGATGAGGCAGCCAAAGGTAACAATGCTTTGGAATATAAACTTATTTTCAGAATATTGTGGACAAGGATTATGGAAATTATAAGCAGTATTGTTTCATAAAACATCAAGGAACAATGGAAAGGAATATTAATCTTCAGAAAGCTTGGCATAAAATCCAATGAAGCCAGATCACACCAAGGTGGTATTTTGTTTATTTGTTTTTGTAGCTGAAACTGGAAGGTAGACAACAAATGGAAAGTGAAACAAACAGGTCACTTATCAGTGGATTGTCAATATTGATAGTAATGAAAGCATTATTATCATTATCATTATTATTATTTTGGGAGGCAGTTAGGGTTAAGTGAATTGCCCAGGGTCACACAGCTAGTAAGTATCTGAGGTCGGATTTGAACTCCAGTCCTCCTGATTCTAGGGCTAGCACTCTATCCATTATGCCACTTATCTGCCCCTGAAAGCATTACTTTAAAAAAATCTAAATAGTACTTTTTTAAAAAAATTGTCGAGCATTAAATTTTTATCCCTTTCATCTATTCCCACTTGCTTCTTGGAAAAAAGAAAAACAAATGCCTTGGAACAAATAAGCATAGTTGAGCAAAATAAATTTCCAGATTAGTCATGTCCAAAAATGAGTGTTTCATTCTGCATATTAGTCAAACAACATTCTGTCAGAGAGTAGGTAGCATTCTTCGTCACTGGTCCTCTAGAATCATGACTAATCACTGTATTTATTATAGTTCTTAAGACTTGCATCTGGTGGCACAGTGGGGAGAACATTGGGCCTGGAATCAGGAAACAAGTTCAAATCTGGCCTCCAACCGTTATGTAGCTGTGTGACTTTGGGCAAGTCACTTAACCTCAGTTTCCCAAGTTGTAAAATGGGTTTGATAGTACCTACCACACAGGATTGTTGTTAGGATCAAGTGAGATAATATTCGTAAAAAGAGCTTAGAATGTCTTTACTTTTATAGTGTTGTTGTTAGAATATATATTGTTCTGGTTCTGCATGCTTCACTCTGCATCTATTCATACATATCTTTCCAGATTACTCTGAAACTATTTCTTAATTCATTTCTTACAGCACAGTATTATTCTATTATATTAATATGCCACAGTTTGCTCAATCATTCTCCAATCGATGGACATCCCCCCCCCATTCTTTGCTACCATGAAAAGAGCTGCTATGAATAATTGTACATATGGGCCCATTTCTTCTTTCTTTGATCTCATTGGGGTTTAAGCCTAGTAGGAAATGATGATGAAATTTAGACCACAAAACTTCAGTAACTCATGTGTTCAATGAAGAAGTGAAAATGGTACTGAAGAAGGTGAAGTTGGAAAGACCAGATCTATCATATACCAAATAGATCACAATTTGGAAGTATTGAGATATTAATTTTTTAAGATATCTGAAAAGAGAAGGATATCAAATAGTTGGGGAGAAAATCAGAAATCTCCTTTATAGAGGGCTCAGAACTTTCCAGGTACTTCTTCATTTTCCATCAGCAGCTCTGACTGGTTTTCATTTCATTAGCAATAAGCCTTCCCTAAGGAAATTCATCACCTTGCGTTTGGTCGCATGCAAATTGACTCAGCTTTGATACTTAACACCTTTTTAGCACCCTCAGTTGCCTCTCCCTTCTGAGTGAGAGGCTGGAGGCTAGTAAACTCTCCCAATGCCTTCCATTATAGAAAACTCAGAACTTCCCAGGTAATTCTGTCTTCCTTTTCCACAAACGTTTTTGCTTGGTTTTGACTCCACATCCCATGGTATTCCAGCATCTTTTCAACTTTCTTTTGAGTATTTATTGTCTTCCCCCATTTATTGTAAACCTCTTGAGGGCAGGGACTATTTTTCTTTTTCTTGTTTGTTTCTCCAGTGCTTTGCACAGTGTGTGTCACACAGTAGGCACTTCAGAAATGTTTATTGATTATTGACTATCAAGATGGAATCATTTCTTTAAGAAGGTGATAAAAAGATAAGAATAAGTATTGATCCATATACCTACTCTCTAATTTTTATAAAATCTTTATGAGAGTGAGCTACACATATATCAAGTGTTTTGTTAATGAAAATATGTGACAGGAATAGATGGGCTTTCCACAGTAGACATTATTCATAGTTATGTAATTGCCTGAAAGGTGTAAAGAACACCAGATCCCTCCTTGTTTATTCTTCGATGATTATAAAAACATTTTTACTTCGTAAAATGCAAAACATCATATTAAGTCATAGTGGCCTGAATATATGCATATTTGTTGATTGATGAATTGTGATTGGAAGGGGGAGCCTGCAATATATGGCCAACAATGAAGTATTATGTACTGTTGGAAAAGGAGGTGTTCAAAGTGTGGCAAGAACAAAGGGTAGGAGATGGGTACTCAGAATACTACACTGGTACTGAAGGAGTGTGAAAATACCTTGAGGAAAGACTCCACTACTTTGGGTAGCTCCTCTTAGGAAAACTTGTGGGCGTACACGGATAAGAATTGGATAGGATAATGTGGAGATGGTTCATAGTCTGTAAATTGGAGGGAGTACTCATAGTGCAAAGCCTGTGTGATTGAGTTGAAAAGGTCCTGGATTGTAAGTCACAGGTCCTGGCTTTAACTCCAGGCTCTGCCTGGCTCTGTTACCTGTGTGATGTCAGGTTAGGCACTGAACATCTCTGGGCTTCAGTTTCCTCTTCTGTGAAGTGAAGGGATTGAACAAGATGACATCCTATCATCTAGGATGATAATCTATGACAGTATTGAAAGATAAAAGGAAATTGACTGAACATATTCACTCTTCACCTGCGTGTTTACTATGACTTCAGTTGTTTATAAAACAGATTTTAGAAAACAGGGGGAGCAGGGAGAAAATATTTTGGGTTTACTTGAAATATTCAGTCCCCACTTTACATATTTCAGAAGGCTCTCTATTTTGAGAAAAGTTTTTTTTGTCAGTAATGGGGGTACAATGCACCTCATGGAGCGTGTGTGGAGCTGAGCTGAGCTTGACTGCTTCAGCAACGTTGTTCAGTGAATAGATCTCTGGGCCTGGAGTCAGGAAGAGTGGAGTTCAAATATAGCCTCAGACACTTAGTAGCTGTGTGACCTTGGGCAAGTCACTTAACCACTGTTTGCTTCAGTTTCTTCAACTGTAAAACAGGGATCATGATAGCACCTTGTTGTGAGATTCAAATGATAAAATATTTGTACAGCACTTAATACAGTGCCTGGCCCATTGTGGGCACTTAATAAATACTTGTTCTCTTCCCCACTTCAAGGGACATATCCTCTGCAATGAACAACTTTGGATGACTGGGGACGAATCCTTTGATTCCTATGATAGAAACAGGAGGTGTATTAGAGAGGATTGGTTACTGAGCCAGGAAGAGCTGCCTACTCAGGAGACTTTTAAAGAAGAAACAACTTCCACTCTATCTTCTGAGAGAGTACTCCCTTGGCCATGCATGATGGAGGGGCCCTTTTCCCCACTCTGTCCTTCCAGAGCAGGTATGGACATCCTCTGACTCCTTCCTGTTGACCATGATGACTTTTAATTGACTGCTGAGCTAGAATTCCCTAGAAACTACTAAGGGGGCCCTTACTGCCCCTCAGACTTCTTCCTCCTACTGACCTTAGAGCATGAGCATGATTCTCTGAGCTCAGGAAGATAATAAGAGGGATGCAAGCCGTGAGCTCCTGACCTCCTAGGCCAGCCTCTGTCAGAGATGGGGATGCCTCCTGTTTGTCTTCTTTGTGAGACCTTGAAAGACAGTTTGCATCTCCCCCTATGTTTTAAGTATCGACTATAACAGAGTTATGGATTAATGTTTTGAGTTTTTGTCATTTCATATTTTTATGTTTTAAGCATTTCTTTTGTGATGAGGAAAGAACTATCCTAACGTATTTTTGAGTACCTTTCTATTCCCTTTTGGGGAGGCATGAACCAAATCTAAACTTGGAATAATTTTCCCTAGGGCTTGGTGGAGAGAGTTTAATGCAGGAGTGGGGTACCTCCGGCCTTGAGGCCACATGTGTCCCTCCAGGTCCTCAAGTGCGGCCCTTTGACTGAATCCAAATTTCTTTTTTTCTGTAAAGCTTGGATTCAGTCAAAGGGCCACACTTGAGGACCTGGAGGGCCACATGTAGCCTCAAGGCCACAGTATTCCCCACCCCTGGCTTAATGGATCAGAGAGTGAGAGAAAGGAGGCTGACTGTTCTCTCAGGAGGTCAGACTTCTCTAAAGCTAAACTTAGCACCTACTGAAGCCTGTAGCTTCAGTACTTTCCTAAGAGAGGGTAAGCCCTGTCTACCTTCCCAGGAGCAGCAGGATCTGTGACTATGCACTTTGCCCTAGTCTCCTGAAATATTAAAATATTATTTAAAAAGATCATGATCAGAATAGTCACCACTTTGTTTGAACATCACAGTATAATGTTGAGAGCACTGGATTTTAAATTAACAGGACCAGCTTTTGAATTCCAGCTCTGCTACGTATGTGACTGTGGGTAGGTAACTCACTTAACCATTCTGGGTCTGTTCCCTCATTTGTGCAAGGTGAGAGGCAAGGGGGGAGGGGTTGGAAAGAGGTAGAGCGTGGGGATGGTGTCCTGACTAAATGATCTGTAAAGTCCCTTCTGTATTGAAATCCCATAGTCCTCCAAAGATTGTTGCCTTGTCTCCAGGTTCTTGAGCCTGAGAAGTTATTGGGCAGTGGATACAGCATTTAGAATATACAACTTAGCTATTCAGACACTGGAAACCCAAGGTAGATCAAAACTGAGCTGGGACTGAGAATCCAGGACTCTCCCTCACCTTCTTCAGGTACTCTATAGTCCAGCCCATTCTTGCTGTTGCTCACACATGAAGAAATCAAATCAATAAATCAACAACTAAGCACCTACTAGGTGCCAGACACTGTGCTAAGCACTAGGGATATAAAAAGAGGCAGAAGATAGTCCTTGCCCTCAAGGAGCTTACAATCTAAAGGTGGAGACAATGTGCAAACAAATAAAAATAAACAAACTATATATACAGGATAAATAGGAGATATTTAGCAGAGGGAAGGAACTGGAATTAAGAGGGGCTAGGGAAGACTTCCTGTAGAATGGGGGATTTTAGTCAGGACTTAAAGGAAGCCAGCAGTCAGAATGGCGGAGAGAGAGCATCCCAGGTATGGAGAACAGCCTGGACAGTGCATCTCCCTGCTCTGTGCTTTTACTTAGGCTGTCCCCCCTGCCTGAGATGCATTCCATCCTTACCTAGCCTCTAAGAGTCCCTAGTTCCCTTACAAGCTCAGCTCAAACATCATCCCTTACTCGAAGCTTTTCCCAATCCCCCCAACTACTAGCACCTCTCCCCAAATTACCTTGTATTTATTTCTTACTAAAATATATTTTCTATTTACTTATTAATGTTCATGCCACATCCCCCAATAGAATGTAAGCTCTTTGAGGACATTGTCCTTTTGTCCTTATGTGTTGCAAGCACAGCTCCTGATACATAGTGGGTGCTTCATATCAAAAACGAGATAACATATGCCTTGAAAACTTTAACACACTATTTAAATGCTAGTTATAATACAGGTTTCTTGATCCATTGATCAATAATCACTTTGTCTCCTAAAGAGACAGGGAAAGAAAAATCCTTTCTCTGGATGTACCTTTTCTAATAATCAAATTAGGGCCTGAGCTTAAGCATCCTGATTTCTTGTCCTGTTCCTCCACCTCCTGCCTTCCAGTGGGAAACCACTTGGTAGCCAAGTCAAGAAACAGTCTGCCCTTGCCTTAACCTGCTTAAGCTCTGGGGCTTTGCGTACTGAGAGCCCCTTTTCTCCTCCTCCCCTCTCCCCACCCTCCCCCTCTTTCCTGCTCACACACTCACACAAGAACAATGCTACTTTGTGGGTTAGGGAACGGCGGCGCAGGTTGCTTATTGGTGGGACAGCTGTCACTCTATCCCCAAGGCCCAAAAGATGTGTCCCTGGGGCTGTGATCCCAAGATTACTTTGGTATTTGGGTCTTTTAATTAGCAGCCCAGCATGTTGTAGCCCCTCCTCCCCTACCTGGCCTCTCTTTCTTTTCTCTCTAAATTAGCCCCAAGGCAGCATCCATTGCTTCTATCAGCACAGACCTCATTGACCAGCGTTGACCACCATACAGCTAAGTCTGGAAAATTTAGAGAAAGGGAGCAGCAGGACCAGCATTCATTTTGTGTGCACGTGGTAAGTCTATGCACATGCCCTGCATATACCATTTATTGGGCATTATAAATCATGTACAGGATTTAAATGTCACACAAAATCCAGGCTTTATCAGTGTTTTCCATCAGACCCTCTTTGTCCCAATCAGCTTGGGCTGGACTATCACACAGGAAAGGTAATGGGAATACGTAGGACGGTAATATGTGGGATGATGGTGTGGGGCAGTGGGAAGAACAATGACTTTTGACATAAACGATCCGGATTTCTCTCTCACTTCTTAGTTTTCTCATCTACAAAAAATGACAGGGTTGGATTGGATGACCCTAAAGCAGGTGTTCTTAACCTGGGGTTTATAACCCCCAAGGGATGTGTAGATAGATTTCAGGGAGTCTGTGACCTTGGATGGAAAAAAAAACATTGCATCTTTATTTTCACTAACCTCTAACTGAAATTTAGTGTTTCCTTTCATTATTATATTAATAACAATAATAATGATTATAATTTTTAAAACTAACATTATTCTGAGAAGGGGTACCCTGGCTTCATCAGAGTGCCAAAATAATCCAGGACACCAAAAAGGTTAAGAAATTCTGCCAATTTGTGAATTTACATGATCTGCCTGGAAACAGGTAGTTATAATGGCCAAGCCTTAGGGTATTGGAGCTGGAAGAGAACATGAGATCATTATAGCCCTTTCATGTTACATGTGAGAAAACTGAGGCTCAGAGAGGGATTATGACTTACTGAAGGTCAGTACATGCCTGCTAGGAATATTCCATGTTAATACCATGTGAAAAGGTTGAGCTGGTTATTCTAAAGGAGGAAGGGGAAAAGGAGAATGATGGTGAGATTTCAGCAGACCACTCACCCTTAATCTTGCAGTTCAGAGGAGCACACTGAGCATGTACAGTGTACCATAACTGCTCTCTAACCTTCTGGAGCCTTGATAAATCTATTCACCTGCTTTCTGATGCTTTCTTGGTTTTTTCATAGTCTGCTAAGGAGTAGGAGTATCATAGGTGCCTTCTTTTTATTTTAGTTTGACGGGTGTAGCAAGAACCGTGGGAGTCCCTGAAAATGTCACCCTAACTTTGAATGCTCTACTTTTCAGAAAGTTGTGTTTCAGCACAATTCAACTTAATGAAGCATTTATTAAGCATCTAAGAGCTAGGTGCTAGACTAAAGAAGAATCCTCTGAGAAGGGAGACAGAATTTAACTGCCTTCCTTAAAGGAAAGAATGTGTTCTGAGGGTATCTTGAAAAGAGCTGAATTCATTCATTCATTCAATATTTATTGAGCACCTACTATGTGCAGTTGGGCAGAATAGAATAAAAATGGGCTAAAAGGCTAAAAAGGTCCAAATACTCAACAACATGCTTATTGTCTCAGGAAGTTTTAATGAAAACCAGAAGATCACTTGATTCTTCCCAACCCCCATGTTTCTACGACCACCAGTTGACTGCTTCTCCCATAATAGATGACATGTGTAGGCCCCAGGTTATGACAGAAATATATGAACAAGCTAATTGTTTAAATGCTTTTTCCCAGATTACTAAGTTTCAGAAACACACACACACACACACACACACACAATTCCTTTTCTCTATGATGTAAAATGAAGAAGCTTCCATTTCCAAACTGAATGTGAATCCAGAATTGAAGGATAAAGTTTGACAGATGCCCCACAGAATTTAATGGTTGAAATTAAAATAAAATGTATAGACCTGAATCCTGAGATTGCTTCTGCCTTGTAAATGTTAATTTATAACAGGAACTCATAGATAGTTTTATCCTGCAATCAGATGCATTTGGTTACCTGGCAGTCTACTTTCTGGCTCTGGGCTTCTCTTGAGGAGCCCTAGGGGGAGAAGATTTTAGGAAGCTAGGTAGTGTGAAGAAAACTTTTCCTTGATTGGTTCTAGACCTTAAGCTCTGGGAACAAGGAATACAATCAGATCTGAACACTTAAAATTATATATCCTAAGCACCTTACGGTTTAGTGGTAAGGCCCCCTTTTCCCTTAGGGAACTGTAACAGCCTCCTGGTGGTACAGGAAATGTTTGATAAGATTCCAACCCCTATGACATCATTATAATGGTCCCTTTTGGGTGCTGAGGTTTACAAGAAGAGTTCCTGCTTAAGTGGCCAGCTCCAGACAGTTCTGATTACTCTATGTACATAATTCTTCAGTGACAGACTAGCTAAAACCAGGTCCCAATTGCTTCCTCATCTCTAGAGCCAGGGGCCTTGCCTCAAAGCATCTCAGAATGTCTGACAGAATGTTAAATTTTAGACTCATACCTCTTATGTCAGGAGTTCCCAGGACCTACTGGTAGATTTGAGCATTGCACAGGGTAGTGGAAAGATCATTGGATATGAAATCAGAAGGCTTAGGTTCAAGTTATGGCTTTTACTTTCACTAGTTATATGATCATGGTCAATCCATTGAACTTAACAAAACCTCACTTTACTCATCTCTAAGATGGTGTAGGGGCAGCTAGGACTCTGGAAGATCTGGGTTCAAATCCTGCAGCTGATACCTACTGTCTGGAGAACCTGGTAAAATCAATTAGCCACTTAGTGCCCCAGATTACTATCTAAGGCTATACGTTACAGAGGAGTTACTGACCTGCTTTGGTAGGAAGAGTTTGCCTATAGGGAGCTCCCTACACTATAAAATTACAAGTGTGGACCAAAAAAATAAATAAAATGGAGGGTGATATGGGGGCTGGGTGGCGCATTGGCCCTGGAATCAGCAGGAACTGAGTTCAAATCTGGCCTCAGACACTTGACACTTACTAGCTGTGTGACCCTGGGCAAATCATTTAACCCCATTACCTAGCCAATAAAGAAATAAATAAAAGGGGGGGGGGGTGATAATAATACTTGGGTCATTTATTTTATAAGGTTATTTTGAAGAAGATATTTTATAAACTGTAGGCAGCTGGGTGGCACAGTGGATCAAGTACCAGACCTGGAGTCAGGAAGACTCATCTTCCTGAATTCAAATCTGGCCTCAGATGCTTACTAGCTGTGTGACCCCGGATAAGTTATTTAACCCTGTTTGCCTCAGTTTTCTCATTTGTAAAATGAATTGGAGAAGGAAATGACAAACCACTGCAGTATCTTTGGCAAGACAACCCCAAATGGGGTCCTGAAAAGTCGGATATGACTGAAAACAATTGAACAACAACAACAAAAACAACTTTGAGAATTGTAAGGCACTGTCTGAAATGCAGAAGCATGGACTGGCTTTGCGATCAAATCCTGCCTCTAAGAGTGGTTTTACTTTGCCTTGAGGTACTCCCAGACTATTCTGTAAGTTAAAATAAGCTGCTGATGTGCATTGGTAGAGGGACTTTCCATACCAAGAGTTTTCTCTTCTGATAAATTCATAAGTCCAGGTTCCCCTCACCCTATTCAAACTATGGCATAAATATACATTTTTATTATGACTATCTAGAACCCTTACATCGGGAGATCACTAAGCTGGCTGTTGCTGCTCCTATACCTCCCTCTGGAGGGTTTTTGAGGATCTCTGCCAGGAGAGTACAGTACCATTACCTCCTGTCCCTTTGGCATAGTACTGAAATGGTCAATAATACCCTCTCTATACTATTAGCACTATCCCATCTATCCCTGCCCCGCTTCTTACTCTTGTTGTTGAGAAAATGAAAAGCCACTTCTTCTCACAGAAAGTCTGGGAGGAGATAACTTCAATGGGCAGCATCCACTTCCCAACAGTGAGCAGGTATCTAGGAAAAAAGCTGGAGTCATTTGGTGTCCTAGGATCTACAGATGAAGGAAGATGTGGGATGAGAAGGCCAGGGCTGACGGAAGGAAGAGCTTTGAGCACAGTTTTCTGGCTCTGGTCATTTTCAATGCTGGCTTGCAGGGCTAGCTTCTCAGCCTGGTCTGATTTCACTAGTAGCCTTCTCATTGTGGGCTAACTAATTGTCTATCAAGCAAAGTGCTTTGCTTTACACCATCTTGCTTCTTCTCTGTACAGCTGGATCTCACAGGATTTTTCTTTCATTTTTTTTCCAGGTATATCTGTTCTTCTTTAGTAGTTAAGAAGCTCCTTGAAGACATTAACCTTGTATTATGTGAGATACGACAGTAAAGTAACATTTTAAAATACATTTTTACTTCTTTTGTTTGTATGTTACCTAAACTTCCCCCTGAATTTCTTCTCTCCCCCTTCCAAAAGCCATCTCTTATAACAAAGAAATTCTTTTTTAAGAAAAAAAGAGAAAAAAAAGATGAAAATTGATCAATACATCAAAAAAAATCTGCCAGTTATATAATGTTCTATACCCCTGTGCCTCTCCTCCTTTGCAAAACAGTGGGGTCATGTGGTGTTTTCTCATCTCTCCTCTTTGGCGCCAAGCTTGTTTTTTTTTTTTTTTAATAACTTTGCAACATTCATTTTCAATGATTTTGTCAGACTGACTTTTTTAAACAGACATATCTGAATTTATACATTCAAATGAGTTTTGTCTGTCAGTGCAGTCACTTCAAGAGGCCAAATGTTCATTTTTGTGACATTAAAATCGCTCAACTCATATTTGGAAGCTCCTCTTTTGAGAAAAGCAGTCTCATTACTCTAAAAGCACGTGGCTTATTTGCTGCCATTCCTTCATGCTCGGTATTATTCATCTTAGTTATCAGATGAATATTATAAATTAGGTGGCATCATTCACCAGATTTGACTCCAAATACCCGTTTGGAGTCAAATCCCTACTTAAAATATCAGGATTTACCACCATTGATATCCCAAGAATATGTAGTAGCTTCTGAAGGCAGTACTAAGAGTACTAAGAGAGCAGTTACAAGAACATAATAGTAGTGACACGGTTAGCACAGCCTCACCCATGGTGACTAGTTTTAAGGATACAGCACTCGTTTGAATGTATAAGTTCTGATATTTTTGTTTAAAAATAAGTCACTTTGTCATATTACTCTGTATGTTGGTCTCTTATATCCCCCTTACCCTTATCCCCACCCCTAGTGCCTAGGCAGTGCAGAGTACATACTAACCACTTCAGAAATACATGTTGGTTGATTGGCCTTCATGCCATCAAGGTTGTCTAAAGTAATTGTTAACATGAGCTCTTCCCTTTCCCTTCTTCAACAACCCAACTCGATACCCAGCTGGTTCCCTACATATGGGCAGTGGGAGCTCAAGAAACTCTTATCTTGGGGGCCTGGGAGTTTACCTGACATCTATTAGTCACTGACTCTGCGGTTGACCGACTCTTTGGGTCTACGTGAGGAAGAGAATAACCCTAGTCCTAGAGACAGCCCAGAAATCAAGCTCCAGCTCTCTCTTCTCTCTTCAGTATTGTCTCTCTCCCCCTCCCTCTGAAGTGCCCTGAAGTCTCCACTCCCACCACCTGCTCCTTTTGCTCTTTGCCTCTGGGGAGTAATTTAAAGAAAACACTTGAGCTTTGGTCAATCAGGAGTTCCTAGGTTAGGCCATCTTTAGTTGCCAAGGGAAACCTTCCTTCTCTCTCTCTGAGCCTATCCCCCCTGAAGAGAGGGGGCCATTGTTCTGAGCTTGAATAGGCCTCTGTACAGCTGCCCTTCTCTCCAGTGGTGCTATGCTGCAAATAATTAATAAACATTTGCTCAAACTATTAATATTTAGGCCTATGGAAAAAGATCCGAGGGGGTCTAACGGCTGCTTTTATTCCTGGGCTGGTTCCATCTGCTCAGGACCCAAGGATTTTCTGATTTCTTCCATGGACTGGAAGTGAATGGATTCCTAGGCAAAGCCATCAGTTTGCTCCTTTCAAGGTAGCCTCAGATATATGCAAACTCCTGGGCCTTCCCCAAACCAGTCTGATACCATTTGGGGCTCTGGCTTGGCTGGTGTGCTACAAATTTCTGGATACTCAGATGTGATCTGATGATAGGCTAATAGCCACTAAAACCAGGAGTTCAATTTTCTTTTTAAAAATTGATCCCCTTTAAAGCAAGTTGAATGCATACACATTCATATATATATATATACACACACACATTTTAAGAACTAGGGCAGGATATATACTATGTAGTATAAATAATATATATATATATACAATATATTAAATTATATATATAATCTAGTTTTTAAAATGAATATTACTTTATTTGATATAAAAGATATATAGCTAGGTGATATATATTATATATACTATAAATCATACTATATATGTACTGTATTACATATAGACAGATATCGAAGAATAGGAGAGAGCAAGAGAGGGGAGGAGAGAAGGGAGGCAGAGTGAGACAAGAGAGAAAAAGAGAAAGAGAGAGGAGAAAAGAGAAGAGAGAAAGAAAGAAGAGAAAAGAGAGGAAGGAGAAAGAGAGAGAGACAGAGAGAGAGAGAGAGAGAGAGAGAGAGAGAATCTATCAGTGTTATGAGAAAGAACTGTTTTTGAAAGATAGTGGAAAAAATGCCCAGCCCTTAGATCAGCCCTCTTGCATTTACTTTCCACACCAGCTGTCTTTTCATCTCTTTTCTCTTTTCCCCCTTGCTTTCACTCCTTGGTTACCAATGCTTCCCCAGGTTCCTTTGCCCTCTTTAAAAAGGTTGAAAATCCTAGTGGTTTTGAATTCTGATTTCAATCCAACAAACATCTATGACGCACCACCTCTGGGCAAATCACTGCGGGACAGACACAAAGACAAAAGAGATAAAAAGAGAAGTAGTTATTACACTCAAGAATACCTTCTATTGGCCAAGAAGCTTTCCAGATAATTCTAGAAATTCCACTTAGGGTTGCTCACTTTATTGCTAAACTATTCATGAAGAAGAAGCATCCTTATTTTCCTGGTGGAACAAACATGATTATGTATTTGTCAGAGAAAAAAAGAATTTTAAAATAACATTACCTTATAGAAAATGAAACATTAGGAAATGAGCTCAGATAGAGCAGCTCATGGTAGAATGCTAGAGACTTGGTCATGGCAGAGTGCTTTTACATAAATGCTTACCTGGAGGAAAATGTCAACGAGTGAATGATCAGGAGCATACCTTATGCCCACTACCACTATCCCCATCCCATCACTGGCGGTCAATCTTTTCTCAACCGGATCAGAAAGGCCAGAGGTACTCTTCCTTCCCCCCCCGCCCAGGGTATAGAAGAGGGTTCTCTAGAATGATTTTAAGGAGGTGTGGATCACATTTGAGTTATATTTGATCTGGACTAGAGGATCCTAGAAGGGCCAAGTACTGGTGCTGAGATGATCACTCAAGTCTATTATCTTATATTGAGAGTAGGCTTGAGTTGATGGATAAGGAAAGAGGAAGGGGAGAGAAGGTGAGGGAGGGGTCTTAAAAGATTTTCCTATAAAAGGAAAAGTGTTGCTTTCCTTGGTTGTTTTATTTGATTGTTCTCATTTGGGGGGGAGGGGCATAGGGCTGAGTAGAAAATTGAAGGTCTTAGAATGACTGTCCACACTGATTACATTCACTAGAGTTATTTCTCTGAACTTTTCTTCTTTCTTTCTTTCTTTCATTCTTTTTTCTCTCTCTTTCTCTTACTTCCTTCCTCCCTTCCTCCCTTTCTCTTCTTCTCTTTCTTTTTCTTTCTCTCTCTCTCTTCCTCTTCTCCCTCCCTCCCTTCTTCCCTCCCTCCCTCCCTCCCTTCCTTCCTTCCTTCCTTCCTTCCTTCCTTCCTTCCTTCCTTCCT
>NW_020950417.1:2838939-2851479 GCF_900497805.2 Vombatus ursinus | reverse complement strand
CTTCCTTCCTTCCTTCCTTCCTTCCTTCCTTCCTTCCTTCCTTCCTTACCAGAAGAGGCAGCCAGGCTTATGCTCCTTCCACAATCTTAAATTTGAAAATAATATGTCTTTGGAGTAGAATGTATTGCAATATATGAAATTGGATGGGTATCAAGATATAGTAAATTTATTTTTTCACAGTGGTTGGCCAAAAAGAAAACAATGAAGTAAAACTCTGAGACAATAAAACTCCTCCCCACTCCCTCCACCTAATAAAGTTTGCAGCTGGCATTATTTCCCTTGAATGGGCAGGCTTTCAGAGCTAGAGTTTTTTTTTTTTTTTTTCCGAGAGGGTTGTTAGTTGTTAGGATCCCCCTGGCTGAATGTCTATATTGCTGACTTTGAGGATGTCAGGAGCCAACCCCAAAGGATCAGTTGCCCAACTATGTACAAGACCTTTAGTCTTTTGCAATCCAACCCCACAAAGGGATTGGCACACGTTTGTCTCATTGACTAAACCATTCTTTCTCACAAGCCACCCAACTTCAATCATCCCTAAATTGTCAGTCATATGATAGTATGGTACTTGTGTGAGAACGGTAAGTTCTTAAAGGACTGTTTCCTTTATCACAGGAATATTTGGTAGGGAGTGTCCTCTCTCCTATCATATTTACTACAGATATTGCAGCCACACCAAAATGTCAGCTAAAATATGAGAATTTTGTTACATGTCAGAATAAGAATCTAATGAGATAATACTTATAAAGTCCTTAACAAATCTAGCTACATTAAAGCAACATAAAGCTAAAATCCTGCCAAGACCATACATATACAGTTTTGACCTGGAGCCTCCTGCCCATACCCTTCTGTGCCTCAGCCTACTAAGTCGTCTATTAATTTTGGTTTTCTAATTATAAATAGTAGATACTTTAAACCAACGTATTTACCTGTATATACATGCTATGGCTGTGAAAGATGACAAAAGGACGTTCCAAAAGGAAATAATGACAATCCGCCCAGCTGGAGGAAGAAACACATGTTTGTTTGGACAAGTTGCATCCGCTCCTTCATATTGCTTCTCTTAACCGGATAAAAGAGTACTCTGTATAATGTATACAGAAACTCCTGTTACCGGCAGAATTTTAAAATATTTATACCGTGTACAAACAATGCCAAGGAATTCACTACAAGCCATATATTGACTTAATAAACATGGCTCTATTATGCAACATTTGTCTTGATTATATACAACCAGTTATTGATTATGGTTGAGGAAAGGTTGAAAACACAGCTTTCATGAGTAGCATTTGTGTATATAATGTACAATTGGGCCTGGCCACTATAAGAAATGGATGAAGAGGAGGGCTGGCAATTCTGGACACCCTTTAGATTTGACCTCTGCTATCATATAAACTTCAACAGGAATTTAGGAAACTGGAAAATTTCCCTTTGTTATGGGGTGCAAAAACGTCAGGGGTGGGAAACCTGTGGTCTAGAGGCCACATGTAGCCTTGAGATCACAGGTTTCCCACCCCTGATTAAGTCCTTCTTTCTGTAGGTCAGTTTTTGTCTGGTAACCCACTGTAGTGAGGTTACCTAACTAGTAGGTTTCTAGTTTTTCTATTGTAGATTTCCAGACAGGCTGCCAAGACTGCTCCTCACTCTCTGTTATGCACCCCTCTTCCTGGTTGGTTTGCAAAGAGTCCCACAAGACACCACAGCTCCAACCCTTTGATATTTGAAGACATCCTGGACCAGACTGTACGACATGGCCACAACTTCCAGCTCATGAGATACTTACCTTTCCTCCCTGTTGCCTTCCACATCCTCTTTGCTGCTAGCAGTGTCCCTAGGATCTCCTACCCCAACAGCCAGCATGAGACAAATGCCAGCCCCTTAGGATGGAGGGGAGGTGAAGGGACTATTCATAACCCAAATTGATGTGAGGCAAGGTTTTATCTTTTCTTCCTAATATTACAATTAGCATCTATTTGACTCCAAGTCCAAGACTTTTTTCCTCTAAATTTTTCTAATTTCATTCTGCTGTACCCCCTAGTTAAAGGAAGTTAACCAGTTAAGCTGGATGGAACCAGAAGTATTGCTATTAGCACACCTCTTGCCTCCTGCCTCCTGCCAATCTTAGAAATCTCAAGGTTTTGGGGAAAGGAAAAATGTCTTCTCCTCAATAATACATGTGTCATATATGTTACATGTGTGTTTTATTAAATATTCCCATACATATGATAACCTTTTCCTTTTAATAAATTAAATATCTACACAAAAAAGGCAGCACCATATACACACATATTTGTATGTATGTAATATACATACACACATGCATGCAAGGTTCTACCTCTTTCTTATGCAGATATTTTATTTACTGAAAGTGGAAGAAAAAGGACATTTTATATGAACAGAAAAAAGTAGCTTGAAGGAAAAACACAGACTGAGCTGAGAGAACCTAAAGCCCCTCAGATAACAGTTTTGAGAGGACCTAAGAGAGAACAGTATCTCAGAATAAAAAGTACTGACTGATAGTAGAGAAGGCTAGATGAGTGCAAGGGATAGTGTGCTGTACTTAGAGTCAAGGAGACCTGAGTTCAAATCCTGCTCAAATACTTATGAGTTGTGTTACCCTGGACAGATCCCTTTACTTATTTCAGCTTCAGTTTTGTCATCTGTAAAATGGGGATAATAATAACACCAACTTCACAGAGTTGTTATGAGGCTCAAATGAAATAATATATGCAAAGTGCTTAGCAAACTTTAAAACTCCATATAAATGTTAGTTATTATTGTTGCTATTCTTATTGTTCCAGTGGATACTTGAAGCTAATTTGACTGTTTTTAGCATTTTGGAGGTTATTGTTGGGAAATTTTGACTCAAAGAACTGTTCGAGGACTATGGCAAAGGAATGTCTTAACTCTTTGTGTAATATTTGACAGAAATGTATATTTTTGGACTTCTCAACCTAACTTGTAGATGATTTATGCCCCATTAAGAGTAGTAAATTTAGTGCCAATGAGGCACTAAAAGCCAGATCAGAAGATTGGGAGTCTGCAACTGAAAGAGCTGAGTACATTAGAGAAATCAGAGAAGCCAACAAGAGATATTGCTTACAGAAGCTGAGACATTGGAAGACCCTGAACACACAGGGCTGAAAAGCTGATAGAACTGAAATAGAACTGACAGAAACTGAGACCAGCTACTTGCTAAAAGGCAGGCTCTGCAATTAAGGTGGAGAGTTGACCTGATTGGAGAAAATGAGAATCCATCTTGGTTGAAGAGCTGGCTGGGGAAAGACTTCCTTGTTCTTTAGGGCTTTGTGTAGCTTGAGAGAGGAATCCCCTCTCAGGCTTGCATACATCTCCTGACCTTTACTGCTTAAGAAGAAAATATCCCCTCAAAGTCCATAGAGAGAAGAGCAACAAGCTTTGCATATCCCAGACTTAAAAAGGAGCTGCTTTTGACTTAAAGATTGTAATATTAATAATGCAGCTTCAATTTAGACATGTATTGTATATACTTTTTTTTTGGAGAGTTGGTTGTTAAACATTTACCAGAACACCACTACCCCAGGACACTTAGAATGAATTGTAGTAGTGTGACTACTTGTCAAAAGCTCCCCCTCTGAGAAAACCCATGTGACCAACCATTTTGAGTACAGGTTGCAAGTGAGACAGCCAGCCCAGATAGAGAAAAAAGGGGGTTAGGCTATCATGCTATGGGGCCACACCCTCTCTCTACACCAGTTATATGTATATATATTTAATATATTTTCTCCATATATGTATCATTATGAATGAATAAAATTAGAGGTCTAGAACCCATGCTGACCTTGGATTCAGGAAGACTTGACCTCAAGTCCTGCCTCTGAAATGATAATAGTTCACATTTAGATAGCCCTTTGCCAGGTGCAGATAAGTGTTCATTTCTTTTTTAACATGTGCTGAAACTAAAGCTCAATCTATACAAGGGTCTTGCCTCCAATTACATTTCCAGGAAGTGGTGGTTCTTCTGCGCAACTCTTCTTATTCCATGCTTAATGCTCTTTCCACTGGATCACAGGGCTTGGGATCTGATTGGAGGAAAGGAGAATCCACTTTTATGATTGAAGAGTTGACTGGGGAAAGACTTCCTTGCTCTTTAGGACTATATACAGCTTGAGAGAGGGAAACCCCTCTTAGGCTGTCCATCTTCTACTATAGGGAAAGAAATCACCTTGCCTCACTCCAACAAAATAAAATTAAGTTAAAAACTAAAAAGAAATTCTTAGCCTCACCTTGTATTAGTCTTGCATATTACTTCTCCTGGGGGAAACTTAATATTCTATCTCTTCTCTTCACTGCCAAGGTTCATCCCTCTCGTTAAAGGCTGGTTTGCTCATTTCATTTTTTGAGAGAAGTTAGTGCCTAGGGGCAATGTTCTGGGACTTTGGTAAGATTTTAGAGTGAGAAGGGAACTTGTAGCCAAATTTAGAAAGTTAAGAGTTCTTCGGTTTGAATAGCCAAATGCTCTCTTTCTTTTGTATTTTGGAACCCTATTCCCTAGAACATGAAGGGTACACACACACGTTGTACAGTTTGAGGAGTTTAATTACTATTGGAGAATTCCCCTCAATTCTAGGGTTCTATGAAGGATTTTTTAAATTTAATTTTTTTGTTACATTTTAAGTTCTGAATTATCTCCCTCCTTCCTTCCCCAGCCTTCCCTAGAGAAGGCCTCCATTGGTGCAGATTTATAAATATATGTAAAACCATACTATGCATACTTCTATTAATCAGTTCTTTCTTAGGAGGTGTAGATAGCATCTTCCTTCATAGGTCCTTAATAGTTGATCCGAGTATAGCACTCAGAATAACTTGGTTGTTCACAAATATTCTTCAAATAATTTTACTGTTACTGTATATGATGCTCTCTTGGTCCTGCTCACTTCAATTTTCATTATTACGTACAGATCTTTCCATGTTTTTCTAAAATCAACCAGCTCATCACTTCTTACAGCACAATACCACAACTTACTCAGCCATTCCCTAATTGATGGGCATCCTTTCAATTTCCAGTTCTTTGCCACCACAAAAAGAGCTGCTATAAATATTTTAGAACATACAGGTTCTTTTCCTTTTTCCCCCATCACCTTGGGAAACAGACATAAAAGTGATATTGCTGGGTCAAAGGGCACACCGTTTTATAACTCTTTGGGCATATTTCCAGATTGTTCTTCAAAATACCACAATCAGGATAGTCAGTTTGTGGAACAGGAAAGTAGCAGTTGCCAGTAATCTTCAGAATCAGTACCTCTCTCTTACTCCAAAGAGGCCTATAAACTGCAATTTAAAGATAAAAGCAGGGCCAGGAAGGTGTCTGGGATTATGTTTTGATATGGCCATTAGAGGGTGGTGCTAAATTTGTGTGTCTTGAAAGCAAAAAGGGTAAGAGAGCTATGGTAGACCCTTTTAAAGCAGAGCAGCTCAGCTCAGCTCTGCTCAGTCTGATTACCTGTTTGGCTTTCCCTGCTTGTCTCTTTACATTCCTTTGTGATCCTTGTGTGTCTCTGGAGAAAGCCTTGGCCATTGGGCCACATTGTAAATGAATTAAAGCACAGAGCATAATGAAAGGGCAGGGCTGTGATGACCTAATCATAAGATCAGGGACAACTGCTTCCCTGAAGTCTTGTCAGACCTTCCCTATTGTCTTGGGAGTGTCAGAGATAATAATAACATGACAGTCACTGATTTCAGTACCCTAAGAGTAACACTGAGGCACTATGGTTCTTAGGTTTTATTTTTTCCCCTCGTAATCCTAGAGGATCTGATAAAATTAGTATGTCAACTAAAGTAAACAGGGCAGCTAGGTGGCACAGTGGAGCCAGGAAGATTCAATCTCCTGAGTTCAACTCTGGCCTTAGACTCTTACTAACTGTGTGACCCTGGGCAAGTCACTTAACTCTGTGTGCCTCAGTTTTCTCATCTGTAAAATGAGCGGGAGAAGAAAATGGCAAACCACTCTAGTATCTCTGCCAAGGAAATCCCAAATGGGGTCACAAAGAGTCAGACACAACTGAAAAACAACTGCGCAACAACAAAAGAGACTGTAGAGAGTGCTTTTTCAGCTTGTGGTGTGTTATAAATTCAAGTTATCTGATTTTAACTGGGCCCCTATTGCATCAAGGCAATCCTTTCCTTCTTCCCCTGTTGATTCTCTCTCTTACTACCCCCAGAAGCTCTCCTAAATATTCTCTCCTCTCCTCAAACTTCCCACACCTCCAATCTGACCCCACTCACCTGAGAATATTGCCTTCCTCTTACTGAGAAAATTAAGGTCATTCCCATGAGCTCCATTTTCTCCCATTCTCTTCCATCTCAAACCTTTTAACATGATTGTTTGCTCTTCCATTCTCCAGTCTCTGACAAAGAAGTGACTCTTCTCCTCGCCAAGGCTAACCCCTCCACATGTGATTTTATTCCCAAATCCCTCCCATCTTCTCCAAAAGATTGTAACTTTAATCATTCCCTCTGTCTTTTTAATTTTGAGTTTCTTGCTATCTCCTTCCCTTCAGCTAGAAAAAGATTCCCAAACATCCTTCATTTAAAAAAGAAAAAAACCTTCCTTAGATCCTAACATCTTCTCAAAGCTATCATCCTATATTTCTCTTCAGGTTCTCAGCCAACTTCCTAGAAAACCTTATCTATGCTTTCTGCCTCTAGTGCCTCTCCTCTCTTTCCTCAGCTCTGAAATCTGGTTTCATCCCTTGACTGAAACTGCTCTTTCTAATATTACCAATAATTTCTCTCTTAATTGCTAAATTTGGGTCTTTCCTCAGTCATCATCCTTGACCTCTGTAGCCTCTGACACTATCAATCACTATGTCTTCCTGGATATTATTTCCTAGATACATCTGGATTTTTGTGATACTGCTCGCTACTGGTTCTACCCCTTTTCAGTCTTCTTTGCTGGTTTATCATCCTATCACACCCCCTAAATTCCATATTCCTTAAAGGTATTCCATAAGGTTCTCTCTACATGAGGTCCCCTAATCGTCTCTTTCTCTCTTGGTAACCTTGGTAACTCTTGGTAACTTTATCAGCAACCATGGATTTAACTCCTATATGTATATGACTCCCAGATTTATATAATCAACCCCCGGCTCTCCCTTGAACTTCAACCCGACATCCCCAATTTCCTATTTGGCACTATTTTTTACATGCAACATATGAACTTTATTAAACAGAGATAATTCAAGGAGAAGTCAAATAAGCATTTACATTAAGAGAAAATTGACTAGCAAAAAATGATCTTAAACACTCCATAGAGGTCTGCTCACAGTGGCATTTAACTGAGCCCTGCTTCTGTGAAAAATACAGCTCATTCACAGATATGGATATCCACTGACTACTACCATATAGGCATGTGAACATAATTGCAAAAAAGAAGTAAGTGAAGACCTCAGGTCAACTTCATTTTTATTGTTCTTTTGGAAGAAGTCTTAGAAAGAGTAGAATGTGTGGTTCTGTCTCACAAATTTTATGATGGACATATCTAAGCTTCTACTGGACACACCCTGTATCCTATACTCCTCTTTGGACATCAGGTGGGTTTTTGACACTTCTTTTGAAAATTTTCCAGGTAACATAACATTCCAGCACTCATAGTGTTCATCAAAATACTTGGACTGAATAGTAGATATGCTTATGGGTCATGTTGATGGTGGTGTGGAGTTTGATGCATGAGGTTGATGAAAGTCAGCATAAAGGAAGACCTCAGGAAGCCTCAAGAGCAACAGAAACTAGACTATTGGATATTTCAAAGTGTATGTCACAACATGTCCAAAGTAGAACTCATTATTACCCCTCTCCTTCAACAAGCCCAGCTTTCCTCCAAACCTCCCTCTTTCTTTTGAAATCACAACCATTCTTCCAGGCTCTCAGGTTGTGAACATGGCATTATCCTTGATTCCCAACTTCCCCAATCTCCCATATTTAATCAGTTGCCAAATATTGTCATTTCTACTTCCTCAGCATCTCTCACATCTGAGTCATTCTTTCTACTCATATAGCCACCACCCTAGTACAGGTCCTTATCACCTTTTGCCTGGATTGCTGCAGCAGCCTCCTAATTAGAAGATCAAATGAGAACATATGTAAAGCTTTTGGCAAACCTCAAAGTACTAGTTTTTGTTATTATTACTATTATCAATTGATCTTACTTCCTCAAGTCTTTTCCCACTCCAATTCATCCTCCACTGCAGTCTATAATAGGTACCTTCACTTTCTCTTCTTTCACTCACTTCTTAACTCTTTACACTCTGGCCTCTGGCCTCATCCTTCCACCAAAATTGCTCTTTCCAAAATTACCTCTGATCAATTAATTACCAAGTTCAGTGGTCTTTTCTCAGTCCTCATCCTTCTTGCCCTCTCTGCCGCTTTCACATTTTTGATCACCCTCTTTTCTTTGATGTTATCTTCTCTCTAGATTTTTGGGATATCCATCTCTCCTGGTTCTCCTCCTATCTATCTGACTAATCCTTCTCAGTCTCCTTTGCTAGATCCTTATCCAGGTCATGCCCATTCACTGTGGGTGTCCCACATGGCTCTTCCTGTACTATCTTCTCTTTTCCCTCTATAATCCTTCACTTGGTGATCTCATCAGCTCCCATGATTTTAATTATCATCTCAATGCTGATGATTCCTAAACCTATCTCACCCTAACCTCTCTGTTGACCTCCAATCCAACTGCCTTCCAAATGAGATATCCAATAAACATATGAAACTTAACATATCCATAACTGAACTCATTATCTTTCCCTCCCTAAGCCGTTCCCACTGTCATTTTCCCTATTACTGTTGAGGACAACACCATGCCCTCTGTCTCTGAGGCTCATGACATAGGAGTTATCATTGAGTCCTCACTATCTTTCTGTACCCCCTCCCCATCCAATCTGTTGGCAAGGCTGGTTGATTTTTCCTTTGCAGCATTCTTGAATATTCCCCCTTTTCTCCTCTGACACTGCCACCACCCTAGTGCAAGCCCACATCACCTCACAATTGGACTATTGCAATAGCTTGCTGGTGGTTTTGCCTACTTTGTCTTTCTGCCCCAATCCAACCTTCATTCAGCTGCCAAAGTGATTTTCCTAAAGTGCAGATCTGATCATATCTCCCTCCTCCCCCATTCAATAAATTTCACTGGCTTTCTATTGCCTCCAGGATCAAATACAAAATCCTCTGTTTGACATTCAAAGCCTGTCATAACCTACCCCTTCATCACCACCAACTCTACCTTTCCAATCTTCTTACTTCTTACTCCCCACCACCTACTCTTGAATACAGTGACACTGGCCTCTTTGCCAAACAAGAGAGTCAGTCTCTCAGCTCTAACTATTTTCTCTGGTATCCTCCATGCCTGTAATGCTCTCCTTCCTCATTTTTTACCTCTTGGCTTCCCTCAAGTCCCGACTGAAATCCCATGTACAGGAAGTCT
The DNA here is from genome assembly GCF_900497805.2 of Vombatus ursinus. NCBI lineage: Eukaryota > Metazoa > Chordata > Mammalia > Diprotodontia > Vombatidae > Vombatus > Vombatus ursinus. Next base: position 2,842,019 of record NW_020950417.1, on the reverse strand, counting down.
TTCCAAACTTCTCTATTCTGGTGCCTTTCTTCTTTTTTTTTTTAATATTTATTTTATTTTTAATTTATGGAATAAAACAAGGATTTCCATAATATAGTATAATTTTTAAAAAAGGTGATTGCAATGAAACTGCAAATCTATTGTGGACAATTTGCCATTCCTTTAAAATATATAATGGTTATCATGTAAATTTCTTTTTTTTCCTATTTTCTTCCCATCTTCCCCCAGAGATGCCTACCATTAGACACAAATTTGTGTGTATAGGTATCTATCTATCTATCTCTTTCTCTCACTCTCTCTCTAGATAAATATATTTATCTAGAGAGAGAGACAGAGACAGAGACAGAGAGAGAAAGAGAGAGATATGTGTATATGTGTTTGTGTGTGTGTGTGTGTGTGTGTATATAATTTTATACATGCTTGTTGTTCTTCAGACATGTACGACTCTATGTGACCCCATGGACTTTTGTTCCATGGAGGTTTTCTTGGCAAAGATACTAGAGCAGTTTGCCATTTCTTTTTCCAGTGTGTATCCACTTTACAGATGAGGAACTGAGGCAAATAGTGGCTAAGTGACTTGCCATGATCACATAGCTAGTAAATATCTGAGGCCATATTTGAACTCAGATCTTCCTGGCTCCAAGCCTTGTGCTCTATCCACCATACCACCTAGCTGCATGTCTTATGCATGCTGCCTGTTTGTTAATCAATCCCAGAAAGGAAATTCGGATACAATATACAATATATATATCCGAGTATGGTTCAAAACTTACACTGAACATACTAAGTAAGCTGAAAGGGGTAGCATTATAAATCCTTTTTGAGTGACTGGCCAAAATGGTGGTGGTGGTGGTGATGGTTTGTATATTTAATGATTTGATATTTACCCTTTGAATAAAGTGAGAGTTGAAAGAAATGACAAAGAAAGAACCAAAATATTATATAATTGTAATATCCTGTCTTATCCATTTAATTCCCATTTTTCTCAAAGATCAGCCTTTGATTTGATATTCATAGATATTCTCTAGAATCTGATCCCACATTAATCTTTTTACCTCATTGATCATCCAACCACACATATATTCTAGAATTCAACCATTCCATTTCTTTCTTTTTAAAAATATCTAGGTGATGTAGTGAATAGAGCACTGGCTCTAGAGTCAGGAAGACCTGAGTTCAAATCTGACCTCAGACACTTACTAGCTTTGTGACCCTGGGCAAGTTACTTAACTCCCATTGCCCTCCCCCTAAATTTTGAACCTAACAAACACCAAGGAGAATGAGCATCTCCATAAACAAAATGGAAAAGAGAGGATTATATGTGAAATGAAATTATGTACAGATCATTTTAGCATAATAAATTATAAATAATAAATTAAATATGTAACTTTTAAAGTTATCCTGCTTGCATGTGTTCTAACTATTTTCTTCTTTAGTCATTCCTCTTCAATCATAACTCCTTTAGGTATCAATAAGAGGGAGTCAAGGAAGCTGTGTGTATATGTGCATGGGTGTTCCTTCCCCCCCCCAATGCCTAGATATTTCCAAGATAATAGTGGAAAAATATAGTTTATCATTTGGAAATATTGAGTTCCATTTTCCTTTTTGTAGAGAATTGAAGGATATATTCTTAGAATTGAAAAATTCAAAAATTGGCTAGCACATTAAAAAAATTCCACAAATTAAAGTTTTCCCCTACATTGTTATGCATAGGACCATTGTTATAAACCCAATTTACAGATAGAGAAACAGATGCCCAAAGAATCGAAATGATTGTTTAAATGATCCACCCACACAGTCCTAAGGGTTTTTTTTTCTTTCCATAGATTAGGCACCTTTGTCTAATATATTGTGGGAGTATCTTGTTTTGAAGTCAAGTTTTTGCTATTCATAAACCTTTCAGAACCATCTACCCCTTATATCACTCAATTAAAATGTCTGTTACAAAACAATATTTGAAACTAACAATTATACCAACTCAGAGAGGGAGAACGGGTGTGGCATTTATTAAACATCCAATATGTACAAAGTAGGGGCAGCTAGGTGACGCAGTGGATACAGTACCAGGCCTGGAGTCAGGAAGACTCATCTTGAGTTCAAATCCAGTCAGACACTTACTAGCTGTCTGACCCTGGACAAGTCACTTAACACTGTTTGCCTCAGTTTCCTCTTCTGTAAAATGATCTGGAGAAAGCAATGGCAAACCACTCCAGTATCTGTCAAGAAAACTCCAAATGGGGTCATGAGGAATGGGAGATGACTGAACGACAATATACAAAGTACTGTGTTACCTGGCAATTCCTACTTTTAAAGAGCTGTACTCTACTAGAGAAGAAATGATGTGTATGCATATAAGGGTACCAAAAAGTAGAGGATGATGGTGGGAAGAGGAGATAGAAAAAATGCTCTAATATAATTTGTGCAAAAAGGATGTCCTTTCAACTTAAGTGACAAGGGAAAGCTTCATGGAGGAAATGGCGCCTGAACTAAGTTGTGAAGGAAAATCAGGATTCTGAATATCAGAGATGAGGAGGGAATAGGGGATGGCACACTCCTGGAGATGGGAAATGTCATATTGAGTTCAGGGAACAACTAGTAGGCCAGTTTCTTTGGAAGGTAGTGTATGTAAAGGGGAGTAATTATAAAAATGAGGCTATAAAGGTAGGTTGGAACAGATAAGGAAAGGACTAAAATTCTGGATTAAGAAGTTTGTATTATTGCCTAGAACAGGGGTTCTTTATGTGAAGTTCAAGAGTTTTTTTAATTGATTTTGATTACTGTATTTAAATATGATTGGTTACTTTTGTAATCCTATGTATTTTATTTTCTGAACTTAAAATCATGATTATGAGAAGGGGTCCATAGGCTTCATCAGACCGCCAAAGTCAACAAGCCAAGTGAACAAGCATTTATTACACACTACTGTGTGTTAGGCATTATTTTAAGTGATGGAGATACAAAGAAAGGTAAAAATTGTCCCTGTCCTCAAGGAGCTTATCTTCTAATGAGAGAAACAACATGCAGAGGATTCCATCACACACACACACACACACACACACACACACACACACACACACACA